>NC_138757.1:37889027-37896527 GCF_965113315.1 Podarcis vaucheri
GGGGAGTTCAGGAGGGTATGCCAGTGACCAGAGAGATTCCATGAGTTTCTCCAGCGAATCAGAGGATTCCCAGAAAGGGGCCCCCAAAGGCAGGGCAAGGGGGGCCAGTGGGGAGTCTCCAAGCGGCAGCTGGAAATCAGGGGTAGCTTCCCCACCAGAGCATAGCGGGGGGGAGAATCCCAAGGGTTAAAACAAGAGCCTCCTGCAGAAGGAGAGAGTGAGGCTGGACTGACCACACCTCCGTCAGAGAGTGGGGGGGCGGAGGGAAGAGCAGGTCCGGCCAGCCTCCCTGAAGGAGAAAGCAGTGAGGGGAGCAGTGTAGCCGTTAGGAGGAAAATAGGCGGCTGGGCGCGCGCGCCAAGTTCAAATGTGGAGGCGCGCGGGCCAGCTGAAAACCCGGATTGGGAGCCAGGTCCTAAAGCCCGCCGGAAGGGTGGGGCGGAGTCAGAAGAATCCGCCTCTGAAGAGAGTAGGAAGGAGGTAACCCCAGGGGGCAGGAGGACCCGGAGGAGAAAGGAGCAAAAGGAGGAGAGGGAAAGGTGGAGCAAAGCTCGGCTCTTGAACTGGTGTATGAGCGGGGAGGAGTCAGACGGAGCTTCGCCGGTCTAAGGACTCAGACGTAGCGCTGCACGCCACGGATGTCAAACCAACAATGAACCACAATAAAGACTTTTGTTTATAAAGAGCAACTGACGTTGGTCCTCTGTGAGCTAGGACCTGAGGCAGCGCTGACAGTTAGGGTTAGGGTTACTGTTAGCGGTTCGGTTAGGGTTAGGGTTAGGGTTAGGGTTAGGGTTAGGGTTAGGGTTAGGGTTAGGGTTAGGGTTAGGGTTAGGGTTAGGGTTAGGCTTAGGCTTAGGCTTAGGCTTAGGCTTAGGGTTGGGGTTAGGTTTAGCGTTTCGGTTAGGGTTTGGGTTAGGGTTACGGTTAAGATTAGGGTTAGTGTCATGGGCTCAGGGACTGAGCCACAGGGGAAGGAGGAGATGGAGAGCGAAGGGGAACAATCTGGGGGGAGTTCAGGAGGGTATGCCAGTGACCAGAGAGATTCCATGAGTTTCTCCAGCGAATCAGAGGATTCCCAGAAAGGGGCCCCCAAAGGCAGGGCAAGGGGGGCCAGTGGGGAGTCTCCAAGCGGCAGCTGGAAATCAGGGGTAGCTTCCCCACCAGAGCGTAGCGGGGGGGGGGAGAATCCCAAGGGTTAAAACAAGAGCCTCCTGCAGAAGGAGAGAGTGAGGCTGGACTGACCACGCCTCCGTCAGAGAGTGGGGGGGCGGAGGGAAGAGCAGGTCCGGCCAGCCTCCCTGAAGGAGAAAGCAGTGAGGGGAGCAGTGTAGCCGTTAGGAGGAAAATAGGCGGCTGGGCGCGCGCGCCAAGTTCAAATGTGGAGGCGCGCGGGCCAGCTGAAAACCCGGATTGGGAGCCAGGTCCTAAAGCCCGCCGGAAGGGTGGGGCGGAGTCAGAAGAATCCGCCTCTGAAGAGAGTAGGAAGGAGGTAACCCCAGGGGGCAGGAGGACCCGGAGGAGAAAGGAGCAAAAGGAGGAGAGGGATAGGTGGAGCAAAGCTCGGCTCTTGAACTGGTGTATGAGCGGGGAGGAGTCAGACGGAGCTTCGCCGGTCTAAGGACTCAGACGTAGCGCTGCACGCCACGGATGTCAAACCAACAATGAACCACAATAAAGACTTTTGTTTATAAAGAGCAACTGACGTTGGTCCTCTGTGAGCTAGGACCTGAGGCAGCGCTGACAGTTAGGGTTAGGGTTACTGTTAGCGGTTGGGGTTGGGGTTAGGGTTGGGGTTAGGGTTGGGGTTAGGGTTGGGGTTAGGGTTGGGGTTAGGGTTGGGGTTAGGGTTGGGGTTGGGGTTGGGGTTAGGGTTGGGGTTGGGGTTAGGGTTGGGGTTAGGGTTGGGGTTAGGGTTGGGGTTAGGGTTGGGGTTAGGGTTGGGGTTAGGGTTGGGGTTGGGGTTGGGGTTGGGGTTGGGGTTGGGGTTGGGGTGGGGGTTGGGGTGGGGGTGGGGGTGGGGGTGGGGGTCAGGGTCGGGGTCAGGGTCGGGGTCAGGGTCGGGGTTAGGGTCGGGGTTAGGGTCGGGGTTAGGGTCGGGGTTAGGGTCGGGGTTAGGGTCGGGGTTGGGGTCGGGGTTGGGGTCGGGGTTGGGGTTGGGGTTGGGGTTAGGGTTGGGGTTAGGGTTGGGGTTAGGGTTAGGTGTTAGCGTTAGCGTTTCGGTTAGGGTTAGGGTTAGGGTTAGGGTTAGAGTTAGTTTTAGGGGTAGGGTGGGGTTAGGGTTAGGGTTAGGCTTAGGGTTAGGGTTGGGGTTAGGTTTAGCGTTTCGGTTAGGGTTTGGGTTAGGGTTACGGTTAAGATTAGGGTTAGGGTTAGGGTTACTGTTAGCGGTTCGGTTAGGGTTAGGGTTAGGGTTAGGGTTAGGGTTAGGGTTAGCGTTTTGGTTAGGTTTAGGGTTACGGTTAGGGTTAGGTTTATCGTTTCGGTTCGGGTTCGGGTTCGGGTTACGGTTAAGATTAGGGTTAGGGTTGGGGTTATGGTTAGGGTGAGGGTTACGGTTAGGGTTGGGGGTAGGGTTAGGGTTCGGGTTCGGGTTCGGGTTAAGATTAGGGTTAGGGTTAGGGTTAGGGTTACGGTTTGGGTTACGGTTAGGGTAAGGGTTAGGGTTAGGATTAGGATTGGGGTTAGGGTTAGGGTTAGGGTTAGGGTTAGGGTTAGGGTTACGGTTTGGGTTACGGTTAGGGTTAGGGTTAGGGTTAGGGTTAGGATTGGGGTTAGGGTTAGGGTTAGGGTTAGGGTTAGGATTAGGATTAGGATTAGGATTAGGGTTAGGGTTAGGGTTAGGATTGGGTTTAGGTTTAGGGTTATAATAATAATAATAATAAATTTTATTTATATCCCGCCCTCCCCAGCCGAAGCCGGGCTCAGGGCGGCTAACAACAATAAAACAGTACAAAGGTACAACATAAACAACATTCTAAAATCATTCATTATAAAAATTAATTAATTCAAGCCACTAGCAACCATTGGGCCAGAGCTCTGCGAAGATTGCCTAGGGAGGGAGTCAGGCTGTGCCCTGGCCAAAGGCCTGGTGGAACAGCTCTGTCTTGCAGGCCCTGCGGAAGGATGTCAAGTCCCGCAGGGCCCTGGTCTCTTGTGACAGAGTGTTCCACCAGATCGGAGCCACAGCCGAAAAAGCCCTGGCTCTAGTTGAGGCCAGCCTAACTTCTCTGTGGCCTGGGACCTTCAAGATGTTTTTATTTGAAGACCGTAGGTTTCTCTGTGGGGCATACCAGGAGAGGCAGTCCCGTAGGTACGAGGGTCCTAGGCCATATAGGGCTTTAAAGGTTAAAACCAGCACCTTAAACCTGATCCTGTACTCCACCGGGAGCCAGTGCAGCTGGTATAGCACCGGGTGAATGTGATCTCGCAGCGAAGACCTCGTAAGGAGTCTCGCTGCAGCATTCTGCACCCGCTGGAGTTTCTGGGTCAGTCTCAAGGGCAGCCCCACGTAGAGCGAGTTACAATAATCCAGTCTGGAGGTGACCGTCGCGTGGATCACAGTGGCTAGGTCAGGGCGAGAGAGGTAAGGAGCCAACTGCTTAGCTTGGCGGAGATGGAAAAATGCCGCCTTTGTTATAGCTGCAATCTGCGCCTCCATGGAAAGGGAGGTGTCGAAGATTACACCCAAACTCTTAACGGACGGTGCTGGCACTAATTGCGCCCCCGCAAGAGATGGGAGTTGCCCCCCCAATCCCATATCGCCCCGTCCCAGCCACAGGACCTCTGTCTTCGAAGGATTTAGCTTCAACCGGCTCCCACGTAACCATCCAGCCACAGCTTCCAAACATCTGGTCAGTGTGTCTGGGGCCGAGTCAGGATGGCCATCCATCAACAGATAGAGTTGGGTGTCATCGGCATACTGATGACAACCCAGCCCAAAACTCCGAACAAGCTGGGCGAGGGGGCGCATAAAGATGTTGAAAAGCATCGGGGAGAGTATCGCGCCCTGAGGTACTCCACACACCAAGGAGTGGCGCGATGACAATTCCCCCCCCAGCGCCACCCTCTGTCCCCGACCAGAGAGAAATGAGCGCAGCCACTGAAGGACTGTGCCCTGGATCCCCACGTCGGCAAGGCGGTGGTCCAGAAGTTCGTGATCGACCATGTCGAAAGCTGCTGATAGATCTAGAAGAATCAGCAGCCCTGACCCGCCTCGATCCAGCTGTCTACGAAGGTCATCTGTTAGGGCGACCAGAGCCGTCTCGGTCCCATGACCAGCGCGGAAGCCAGACTGGAATGGATCCAGAGCCAATGTTTCATCCAGAAACCCACCAAGCTGTTCAGCAACCGCTCTCTCAATCACCTTACCCAGGAACGGAAGATTCGAAACCGGGCGGTAATTGGATAGATCTAAAGGATCTAATGATGTTTTCTTTAAGAGCGGGCGCACCACTGCCTCCTTCAGTTCCCCTGGGAATGTCCCCGTGCCAAGGGACAAATTGATGATATTCCCCAGGGGGGCCCGCACCTCGTCTGGACACGCTCTAATCAGCCAAGACGGGCACGGGTCGAGAGGACAAGTGGTGGGCTTTCCAGCTCGGAGGAGTCTGTCCACATCGGCTGGGGATATCTGGTCGAAGTGGTCCAATACTGGACCCGAGGACAGTCGAGGGGCCTCCAGTTCCTTTATTGTATCCAAATTGGCAGGGAGGTCATGGCGGAGCGACAAGACCTTCTCCGCAAAAAAGCTCGCAAATGCCTCACAGCCGTGTGTCAATTTGTTATTTAAATTTGGCTGTCCCTCAAGGGACGTTAAAGACCTAATAATACTAAATAATTGCGCTGGGCGAGAGCTAGCGGATGCAATGGAGGCCGAGAAGTATGACTTCTTAGCAGCCTTCACCGCCATCTCGTAGGTTTTCATAAAAGCCCTATAAGATGTTCTTGAGGCTCCGTCACGGGCACCCCGCCATACTCGCTCTAGCCGTCTGAGGTCCCGCTTCATTTTCCGAAGCTCCTCGGTAAACCAGGGAGCCCGGTTTCTGCGGGGTCGCAGAGGGCGCTTAGGTGCGATCTCATCGATGGCTGCCAGGAGCTGGGCATTCCAGCCCTCAACAAGCTCAGTCAATGAGTCGCCAGGGGGAGCAAGGTCCCGCAAGGCTTGGCGGAATCTCTCAGGGTCCATCAGCCTCTGCGGGCGAGCCCAAATTGGCTCGCCACCTAAGCAGGGTGGGGGTGGAAAGTCAATCCTGGCTTTCAGAGCGTAGTGATCAGACCATGGCACCTTCGTCGGAGGAGACATGATCACATCTATACCGACGCCAAAGATCAAATCCAGCGTGTGGCCTGCTTGATGTGTGGGGCCCGAAACAAACTGGGAGAGCCCTAGTGTCGCCATGGAAGACACCAGGTCCAGAGCCTGTGAGGAGGGAGTGGCATCGGCATGGATGTTGAAGTCCCCCAATACCAATAGGTTAGGGAACTCCAAGGCCCAGCCGGCCACCGCCTCCAGCAGGCCTGACAGGGTGGCTGCTGGTGCGCTAGGTGGCCGGTACACCAGCCAGACAGCCAAGCTCTCCTCGGAGCCCCACACTAGGCCAACACATTCGATGCCGGGGATCGATGGCGATGGTAGAGCCCTGAAAGGACAATCTTCCCGGATTAATAATGCCACCCCTCCCCCCCGGCCCACAGTTCGCGACTGGTGGAGGACAGAGAAACCCGGGGGCGCCATCTCTCGTAAGGTAACTGTTGCCCCTTCGCGCACCCAGGTCTCCGTCACACAAGCCAGGTCGACCCCCTGCAAGAGAAAGAAATCTCGCAGGGTGGCGGTTTTATTGCCTATAGACCTGGCATTGCACAGCACCAGTGACGGAGGTGAGTAATCCTTGCTCACCCTACCCTCGTCCCTCGGGATGGGGCGCAGATTGGAAAGGGTACGAGCGTATCCATATCTCGATCCCCTTCGCCTGTAACATCTGCCCCCACCGCCATACCTCCCTCGCCCCTCCACGGTAGCAATCCCAGGCCTCATAGTGGCCTCCATTGATGGCAATTAATATTATTCTTTCGCAGCCTAGAACAATAAAACCTTAAAACAGTAAAAACAAAAAACAAAAACAACCCAGAAAACAATACAACAATACAAACAAAAACTGCAAAAATTACAAATTCATCAAAATCTAACAAATTCCCCAGCCCACCCAAACATCCATCCCACCCCATATATAGAATCGAAAAGGAAAGGAAATATTAAAAACAAAAACAAAACAAAACATGTTAAAAAGGGCTCTGCACTCCTCCGGGTCCTCCTGGGCAGTAGCAGCATCAATGGCAACAATCATCCTTGTGAGGCCCCACCCTGGGCCAGATAGTAAGTGGCAGGAGCAGTCCTTGTGAGGCCTGTCAGGCCCTCCCTAGGCCAGGTGGTAAGTGGCAAGAAGGAGCAGGGCCCTCAGGCACTCACGCAGGAGAGTCTTCCTGGGCAGCAGAGCAGTCCTTGTGAGGCCCCAGGCCCCGCCCCAAGCCAGATGGTAAGTGGCAAGAAGGAGCAGGGCCCTCAGGCACTCACCACAGGGGAGTCTTCCTGGGCAGCAGAGCAGTCCTTGTGAGGCCCCAGGCCCCGCCCCAAGCCAGATGGTAAGTGGCAAGAGCAGGGCCCTCAGGCACTCACCACAGGGGAGTCTTCTTGGGCAGCAGAGCAGTCCTTGTGAGGCCCCAGGCCCCGCCCCAAGCCAGATGGTAAGTGGCAAGAGCAGGGCCCTCAGGCACTCACCACAGGGGAGTCTTCCTGGGCAGCAGAGCAGTCCTTGTGAGGCCCCAGGCCCCGCCCCAAGCCAGATGGTAAGTGGCAAGAGCAGGGCCCTCAGGCACTCACCACAGGGGAGTCTTCCTGGGCAGCAGAGCAGTCCTTGTGAGGCCCCAGGCCCCGCCCCAAGCCAGATGGTAAGTGGCAAGAGCAGGGCCCTCAGGCACTCACGCAGGAGAGTCTTCCTGGGCAGCAGAGCAGTCCTTGTGAGGCCCCAGGCCCCGCCCCAAGCCAGATGGTAAGTGGCAAGAGCAGGGCCCTCAGGCACTCACCAAAGGGGAGTCTTCCTGGGCAGCAGAGCAGTCCTTGTGAGGCCCCAGGCCCCGCCCCAAGCCAGATGGTAAGTGGCAAGAGCAGGGCCCTCAGGCACTCACCACAGGGGAGTCTTCCTGGGCAGCAGAGCAGTCCTTGTGAGGCCCCAGGCCCCGCCCCAAGCCAGATGGTAAGTGGCAAGAGCAGGGCCCTCAGGCACTCACGCAGGAGAGTCTTCCTGGGCAGCAGAGCAGTCCTTGTGAGGCCCCAGGCCCCGCCCCAAGCCAGATGGTAAGCGGCAAGAGCAGGGCCCTCTGGCACTCACCACAGGGGAGTCTTCCTGGGCAGCAGAGCAGTCCTTGTGAGGCCCCAGGCCCCAGGCCCCGCCCCAAGCCAGATGGTAAGTGGCAAGAGCAGGGCCCTCAGGCACTCACCAC
>NC_138757.1:37906527-37942595 GCF_965113315.1 Podarcis vaucheri
GGTTAGTGTTAGGGTTAGGGTTAGGGTTGGGGTTAGGGTTAGGGTTAGGGTTAGGGTTACTGTTAGTGTTACGGTTAGGGTTAAGGTTAGGGTGAGGTTTAGGATTGGGGTTAGGGTTAGCGTTTCGGTTAGGGTTATGGTAGGGGTGGGGTTAGGGTTAGGGTTAGGGTTAGGGTTAGGGTTACGGTTAGTGTTAGGATTAGGTTTATGTTTAGGATTGGGGTTAGGGTTAGGGTTAGGGTTAGGATTCGGGTTAGGGTTAGGGTTCGGGTTCGGGTTCGGGTTCGGGTTCGGGTTAGGGTTACGGTTACGGTTAGGGTTAGGGTTAGGGTTAGGGTTAGGGTTAGGGTTAGGGTTAGAGTTAGGGTTAGGGTTAGGGTTAGAGTTAGGGTTAGGGTTAGGGTTAGGGTTAGGGTTAGTGTCAGGGCTGCCTCAGGTCCCAGCTCACAAAAGACCAACGCCAGTTTCTCTTTATATACAAAAGTCTTTATTGAAGTTCATTTTCGGTTTGACAGCAGCGGCGCGCAGCCCTACGTCTGAAACCCTAGACCGTTGAAGCTCTGTCTGAGTCCGTCCCTCCCCGACACCAGTTTAAGACTCTGGCCTTGCTCCACCTCCTTCTTTGTTCCCTCTTCCGCTGGGTCCTCCTGCCCGCTGGGGTTTCGCCCTTCCTAGACTCTTCTGAGGCTGATTCTTCGGATTGTTATCCCTCCCTCCTGCGGGCTTTAGGACCTGGTTCCCAATCCGGCCTCTCTGCTGTCCCGCGCACCTGTACATTTGAACTTGGCGCGAACGCCCAGCTCCCAACCTTCCTTCTGATCGTTACACTACTCCTGTCACTGCTTTCCTCCCCTTCCGGGAGGTCAGCTGGTTCTGACCTCCCCTCCATTCCCCCCTTCTCCGATGGAGGCGTGGTCAGCCCTGACTCATCTCCTCTCCCTGCTGGAGGAGACGCTGCCCCTGACACACAGGAACCTTCCCCCCCCGCTACGCTTTGGTGGGGAAGCTGGTCCTGATCTCCAGCTGCTGTTCTGGGAGTCCCCGCTGGCCCCTTGTTTCTGGTGCGTCCCCCCTGGGACCCCCCTAGTCCTGACCACCAGCGCCCCCTTCTGGGAATCCTCTGATTCGCTGGAGAGGCTCATGGAATCCCTCAGATCACTGTCATTCTCCCCCCCCGCTGTCCTCAGATTCTTCCCATTCGCTCTCCATCTCCTGCCTCCGCTGTGCCTCTGTCCCTGAACCCCTGACATCCATCCCCCCCTCGAAGCCCCCCTTCCCCCCTCCCTCTCCTCGGGTGCGGGTTCTGGGTGCTCCACTGCTGTGGGGTTTAGTGCTGGAAACCGTTCGTTCTCCCCTGTGTGTCGCCGTCCATCTGGATCCGGCCAGTCCGTAGTGTGCTCGTCTGCGTCGATCTCCTCTGCTTCCATCTCTGTGTATTCGTGCTCGAACCCGGGATCCTCCCTCAACACGTCCATGCCCATCTCTCCCCCCGTTGCCTCCGGTGATGCTGCGTGCCAGGGTCCCCTTAGCAACTCTCTGCTCCACCCCACCTCCGGTTGATCGTCCCACCAATAGGAGCGGTCTGTGTCAACCCCCGAGCATGATCCCCTTGGGGGGCTCGATTTCCGGCGGCGTTTCCTCAGCGGACGAGAACCCCTGGAACGTGCTGGCTGAAAGTGTGGGTGTGAAAAGCCAGTCGTCGAAATAATCTGCTGGCATGGGTCTGTGTGGGTAGAGTGCATGGAACTCGTCTTTGAGATAATGCTCTACCAGGGCGTAGTCCGGTACCCAACTGTTGGCGCTGGCCGGGGTACCTTCCCTGGCGAGGAGATATTCTACTCCCTCTTCCCCCCATCTCGAGTCCAAAATTTCCGTGACCTCGTTGAGTGGCGTCGCACTCAGCGCTTCCCCCCCTGCTGGTGATTTTCTGCATGGGCCTGGTGCGGTCCCTGGCGCCTGAAACCTGTGTGGTGCCTTGTAGGGTGTGAGCACCAACCTATGAAAGACCGGGTGCATTCTGGAGCCTTCCGGGAGAGTGAACCGGAAAGCCACTGGATTGATTTGTGCCTTGACTTGGTAAGGCCCTAGCTGCTTGTGTCCTAGCTTTTTCTTAGCTAACGATTTGGCCGGCACCGCCTGGGCCGCTAACCATACCCAGTCCCCCACCTGGATGTCTTCCCCTGCTCTCCTGTGCCTGTCTGCCTGCACTTCGTAGGCGTGTTTAGCTAGTTCCAAGTGCCTTCGGAGTTGCTCGTGGACTTCCTGTAACTCTGCTGCTAAGTGCTCTGCTCCCCGCAGCTCCCCCTCCCCCGTCGTCTCTAACCCCGGGAAGGTTCTGGGATGCCGCCCATTGTTGGCGAAGAACGGTGTCACCCCTGTGGACCCGTGCTTCGTGTTGTTGTAGGCAAACTCGGCCAGCGGTAGGTAGTCCACCCAGGTCGAGGGCTGTTGATTCACATAGCATCGCAGGTACTGCTGCATGATGGCGTTGACCCTCTCCGCTTGTCCGTTGGTCTGCGGGTGTCTTGCCGACGCTAAGTTGATCTTGACGTTCAGGATACCCAGCAGCTTCTGCCAGAAGCTCGAGATGAATTGGCGACCCCGGTCGGACAAGATGGACCGTGGCAAGCCGTGAACTCTGAACACGTGGTCTATGAACAGCTTGGCGGTTTGTTCCGCTGTGGCCACCTTCGCGCAAGGAATGAAGTGCGCCATCTTGGTGAACAGGTCTACGACCACTAGAACCGCTGTTTTGCCTCGCGAGCTGGGCAGATCTGTGACAAAGTCCAGGGCCACCTTCTCCCAAGGCGTCTGTAGCGGTTCCAGCAGTCCCGCCGGTTTCCTGTGCACTGGTTTGGCTCTTTGGCAAGTGTCACACCTGGCGACGTAATCCGCGACTTCTCCTCGCATCTGGGGCCACGAAAAGTCTCTGGCTACTAATTCCGCCGTCTTGTCCTTGCCGAAGTGCCCCGCGCTGGGCGCGTCGTGCAACTGCTGCAGGACTTTCGCGCGTAGGTCGTCTCCCGGCACGTAGAGAGCTCCTTTGCGGGTAAGCAGTCCTTCGCGTATCTGGAACTCATCGTCCTTTGCTGTGCCCCTTCGCAACTCCTCCATCTTGGATTGTGCGAAGGCATCCGTCTGCAGCGCGCGACGCACCGCCTCCAGCTCCACGGTGGCTGAAGCGCATGCCCACGCCTGCGGTGCGAAAATGTGTTTGGCCGCCACCGGTGCCGCTTCCCCGAGATACTGCGGTTTCCTGGAAAGTGCATCTGCCATGACGTTGTTGTCTCCCGGGATGTATTCTATCCTGAAGTCGAAATCCGCAAAGAACTCCACCCAGCGGATGTGTCTCTGGTTCAGGAGCCTCGCCGTGCGCCAGTACTCAAGATTCTTGTGGTCCGTGTGGACCTGCACGGTGTGTCTGGCTCCGATGAGGAAGTGCCGCCACGCCTTGAAGGCCGCATGAATGGCCAGCAACTCCCTGTCCCAGATGGTGTAGTTCTGTTCCGACTTGCTGAGCTTCCTGGAGTAGAATGCGCAGGGCCTCCAGTTCCCTTGCGGATCTTCCTGCAACAGGACCGCCCCCACCGCTCTGTCGGATGCGTCAGTTTCAACCCTCATTGGTTTGCCAGGGTTCACGTGTAGCAGCTGTTCTTCGGACGCGAAGAGGCGCTTGAGTCTTCGAAAAGACTGTTCCGCCTGGTCCGTCCAGGTGAAATTTTTCTTTTTGGAGCTGAGGGTGTCCGTGATAGCCGCCGTCTCCTTCGCGAACCCCTTGATGAACTTGCGGTAAAAGTTGGCGAATCCGACGAACTTCTGGACCTCCTTCCGATTGCGCGGGCTCTCCCAGTCCAACACCGAGCGGACCTTGGCGCTGTCCATGGCGAGGCCCTTGTCGGACAGCTTGTAGCCCAGGAAATCCACCTCCGTCACATCAAACTGGCACTTCTCCAGTTTGGCGTAAAGTCTGTGCTCCCGTAGTCTCTGCAGGACCTCCTTTACATCCCTCTCGTGAGCCTCCTGCGATTCCGAGAAGATCAGGATGTCGTCGAGGAAGCATACGTACTTCTTGTAGAGGAGTCCCGCTAGCACATGATGCATAAAAGCTTGGAAAAAGTGGGAGCCATATTGGAGACCAAACGGCATAACTTTGTATTCATAGGTGCCTAACGGCGTAAACATGGCCGTCTTCCACTCATCGCCCTCCCGCATGCGTATGAGGTTGTATGCGCCGCGTAGATCCAACTTGGTGAAGATTCTCCCCTTCCTCACCATCGCGAGCAGGTCGACGATCTTGGGCATGGGAAAGGCTGTGGGCTTTGTCTTCGAATTTATGAGCCTATAATCTACGATCAGCCTCTTTTGGGGCGTGTCTTTCTTCTTCACGAAAAACACGGGACTGCCCCCCACTGCCTTGGATTCTTGGATGAATCCCCGCTTCAAGTTGTGCTCTATGAACTCCCTGAGTTCCTGCATCTCGTCCTCGGACATGGAATACAGCTTCCTTGTCGGCAGCGTCGCCCCCGGTAGGAGGTCAATCGCGCAGTCGTAGGGCCGGTGGGGGGGCAGCTGGTCAGCTTCCTTCTGGCAAAAGACCTCCAGAAATGCCCAGCTCCCAACCTTCCTTCTGATCGTTACACTACTCCTGTCACTGCTTTCCTCCCCTTCCGGGAGGTCAGCTGGTTCTGACCTCCCCTCCATTCCCCCCTTATCCGATGGAGGCGTGGTCAGCCCTGACTCATCTCCTCTCCCTGCTGGAGGAGACGCTGCCCCTGACACACAGGAACCTCCCCCCCCGCTACGCTTTGGTGGGGAAGCTGGTCCTGATCTCCAGCTGCTGCTCTGGGAGTCCCCGCTGGCCCCTTGTTTCTGGTGCGTCCCACCTGGGACCCCCCTAGTCCTGACCACCGGCACCCCCTTCTGGGAATCCTCTGATTCGCTGGAGAGGCTCATGGAATCCCTCGGATCACTGTCACTCTCCCCCCCGCTGTCCTCAGATTCTTCCCATTCGCTCTCCATCTCCTGCCTCCGCTGTGCCTCTGTCCCTGAACCCCTGACAGTTAGCATTAGGGATAGGGTTAGGGTTAGGCTTAGGGTTAAGGTTAGGGTTAGGGTTAGGGTTAGGGTTAGGGTTAGGGTTAGGGTTAGGGTTAGGGTTAGGGTTAGGGTAAGGGTTAGGGTTAGGGTTAGGGTTAGGGTTAGGGTTAGGGTTAGGGATATGGTTAGGGTTGGGGTTGGGGTTGGGGTTAGGGTTAGGGATATGGTTAGGGTTGGGGTTAGGGTTAGGGTTAAGGTTAGGGTTAGGGTTAGGGTTAGGGTTAGGGTTAGGGTTAGGGTTATTGTTAGGGTTAGGGTTAGGGTTAGGGTTAGGGTTAGGGTTTGGGTTTGGGTTTGGGTTTGGGTTTGGGTTTGGGTTTGGGTTAGGGTTAGGGTTAGGGTTAGGGTTAGGGTTAGGGGCGGGGTGAATGACCACCGAACAACCTGTGTGGCTTATTATACTTCGCTTTGCTAGGGTTAGGGTTAGGGTTAGGGTTAGGGTTAGGGTTAGGGATAGGGATAGGGATAGGGATAGGGATAGGGATAGGGTTAGGGATAGGGATAGGGTTAGGGTTAGGGTCAGGGTCAGGGTCAGGGTCAGGGTCAGGGTCAGCGTCAGCGTCAGCGTCAGCGTCAGCGTCAGCGTCAGCGTCAGCGTTAGGGTTAGGGTTAGGGTTAGGGTTAGGGTTAGGGTTAGGGTTAGGGTTAGGCTCAGGGTGAATAGCCACCGAAAGAACAATCCAAGCTTATTTGTCCTCCTTCTATTGAGATGGAACCGAAACACCTATTGTCAGGGGTTCAGGAGCAGAGGCGAGGGCAAGGGAGGAAACAGAGAGTGAAGGGGAGGAGTCCGAAGGAAAGATGAGCGATGACGACGACCCGAGATCTCCGAGTCTTTCCAGTGAATCGAAAGATTCACAGAAAGGAGCGCCAGTGACCAGAGCAAGGGGGGAGCTTAGGGGGACACCCCAGGAAGAAGGGACAAAAGGGGGTTCAGAGAGCAGCAGTTGGATATCGGGGCCAACATCCCCAACAGAGCGCAGTGGGGAAGAAGGGCGCCAGGCATCGGGATCAGGCGGCTCGCCGCAGGGGGGAGGACATGAGTCAGGAGTGGCCACACCTCCATCGGAGAGAGAAGAAACGGTCAAACGGAAAGTGGGAGGTTGGGCGCGCGCACCAAGTTCAAAGGCACAGGAAGGCGGCACAGTAAGCAGCCCGGAAAGGGAGCCAGGTCCTAAAGCCCGCCGCAAGGAGACAGAAGGGTCCGGGGGGTCAGCGTCAGAAGAGTCCCGGAAGGAAGAGACCACGGGGGGCAGAGGGACCCAGAGAAGAACGGTCAGGCGGAAAAGGTGGAGTAAGGCTAGGGTATTAAGTTGGTGTACAGGAGGCGGAGACTCAGACGGAGCTTCGCCGGTCTAGCTTATAAGACGTAGAGTTGCGCGCTACAGCTTGAAAATGGAAACTGTAAATCAATAAAGACTTTTATACAGTGAATGCTGGCTATCGTGATCCTCTGTGAGCTCGGATCTGGAAGCAGCTTTGACACCTATGCTTGATTTGGGCTGATAACAAACATGTCACTCTGCGATTTTTGAGTGAATGTGCATTCTAACCCCCAAAACACCAATTTGAAATAAGCCCAATCAGAGTTTTATCATCTTGTTTTTATGTAAATGGCACCCAAAACACCTTTTGCTTTCGTTTTGGGTGATTCTGGCGCACACCCAAATAAAACCATGCGAATTTAAAAAAGCCCAATCAAAGCTTATTCGATTTCTGTGTCAATGTGCATTAACAGCACAGAACACGACATGAAGTAAGCGCAATCCAAGATTCGTCTTTCTATGTAGTTCGAAACCAAAACAACCTGTTTGGCTTTGTTTAGGCTTATTACACCGCTTTGCTATTTCTGCTTGAATGAACACCGAAAGAGCAATCAAAGCTTATTCGTCCTTTGCCTATTGCGATGGAACCAAAAGAACTATGCTTGATTTCCGCTGGTAACAAACATGTCACTCTGCGATTTTTGGGTGAATGTGCATTCTAACCCCAAAAACACCAACTTGAAATAAGCACAATCAGAGCTTTATCATCTTCTTTTTATGTAGATTGAACCCAAAACACCTTTTTGCTTTCATTTGGAGTGATGCTGGCGCACACCCAAATAACACCATGCGAATTGAAAAAAGCCCTATCAAAGCTTATTCGTCTTCTTTCTACGCATATGGAAGCGAAAAGATGGTGATGTGTTAGTTTGATCTCATTGCACACACTTTGCGATTTCTCCATCAATGTGCATAAACACACAAAAAAAAACTTGAAATAAGCGCAATCCAAGATACTTCTTTCTATGTAGTTGGAAACCAAAACAACCTGTTTGGCTTTGTTTAGGCTTATTACACTTCGCTTTGCTATTTGTGGGTGAATGAACACTGAAAGAGAAATCGATGCTTATTCGTCCTTTTTCTATTGAGATGTTACCATGTGTTTACCTCTGCTTGATTTGGGCTGGTAACAAACATGTCTGCGATTTTTGGTTGAATGTGCATTCTAACCCCAAAAACACCAATTTGAAATAACCCCATCAGAGCTTTATCATCTTCTTTATATGTAGATGGAACCCAAAAGATGTTTTTGCTTTGGTTTTGGTGTGATTCTGGCGCACACCCAAATAACACCATGCGAATTGAAAAAAGCCCCATCATAGCTTCTTTGTCTTCTTTCTAGGTATATGGAAGCGAAAAGATGGTGTTGTGTTATTTTGGTCTCATTGCACACACTTTGCGATTTCTGTTTCAATATGCATTAAGAGCTAAGAACACGACATGAAGTAAGCGCCATCCAAGATTATTCTTTCTATGTAGCTCGCACCCAAAGCAACCTTTTTGGCTTTGTTTAGGGTTCTTACACTTTACTTTGCTATTTGTGGGTGAATGAACACCGAAAGGGCAATCGAAGCTTATTCGTCCTTTTTCTATTGAGATGTTACCATATGTTTACTTATGCTTGATTTGGGCTGGTAACTGTCAGGGGCTCAGGGACAGAGGCACAGGGGAGAGAGGAGATGGAGAGCGAAGGGGAAGGATCTGAGGGCAGCATAGGGGAGTATGACAGTGACCCGAGAGATTCCATCAGCTTCTCCAGCGAATCAGAAGATTCCCAGAAGGAGGCGCCTATGGTCAGGGCGAGGGGGGTCCCAGGGGGGACACACCAGAAACAGGGGGCCAGCGGGGACTCCCAAAGCAGCAGCTGGAAATCAGGACCAGCTTCCCCACCAGAGCAGAGTGGGGGGGGGAAGAGCCCCAGGTGTCAGGTCCAGCTAGCCCCCCCGAAGGGGGAAGCAGTGACAGGAGCAGTGAAACGGTCAGGAGAAAGGTTACCGGCTGGGCGCGCGCACCAAGTTCAAATGTACAGGTGCGCGGGACAGCAGAAAGCCCGGATCGGGAACCAGGTCCTAAAGCCCGCCGGAGGCAGGGGGAAGACTCAGGGGATTCAGCGTCAGAAGAGTCTAGGAAGTGCGAAACCCCAGCTGACAGGCGGACCCAGAGGAGGAAAGAGCAAAGGAAGAGGTGGAGCAAGGCTAGGGTCTTAAACTGGTGTATGGGGGAAGGAGACTCAGACGTAGCTTCGGCGGTCTAGAGTCTCAGACGTAGAGCTGCACGCTGCTGATGTGAAAGAGAAACTGAACTTCAATAAAGACTTTTGTATATAACAACGGACTGGTGTTGGTCCTTTGTGAGCTGGGACCTCGGGCAGCTCTGACAGTAAGCTCCGTCTCACAAATTATTATTTTTTTTGCGAGCTCACGAAGATAAGCAACGATGACTACGGAGGAGAAGGTGGCGGCGCTGCAAGAAGCAGTCACGAGGCTTTACGCAGAAGTAGAAACCTCCAGAAAGAGAGAAGAGGAAGCAGAAGCGCGCTGTCGAGATCTGCAAGCCAGGAGGGAACGTTGGGGCAAAGAGGGGCTGCCGGGACCCAAGCCGGAGGGAGTTGGCCTCAGGAAACGGGGGGGGGGGGCAGCATCGTAGCCCATTTCGACGGGAACCTGGAGCAGTATCCTAACTTCAGAGCAGACATAGTTTTCGCACTCAATTTGCTTCGGAAAGACTTTAGAGATGAGGAGAAAGTGGGCTTCATAATAACTCATCTGCATAGGGAAACTAAATCGTGGTTGCGCAATTTATGGCGCGAAGATGATCCCGCTCTCCATGATTCAAAAGCATTTATCGCGGCTATGGACTCTTGTTTTAAATCTACGATTGATATGGATGTGGCCAGGAGGGAAATGCACGGGCTGAAGCAAGGCAAAGCCACGGTGAGACAATATCACTCCCGCTTTTTTGCGCTAGTTAATGTGCTGGGCTGGGAGAAGGACTCAGCTGCCGTGAGGGATCTGTTCTGGGAGGGGCTAAATGGAGCCGTGAAAGATGAGCTGGCAAGGGGGGACAGACCCAACAGTACCACAGAAGTCGTCCAGAGAGCGCTGGCGGTGGGGGTTCGCCTGGAGGAACGCCCGTGGAGCAGGGATGACGGACGGATGGCACGCACACCAGCCAGAACAACTCCCTTCCTGCCCAGAGAGACAGGACGCGTGCAATCCACGCCCCACTGGGGGAGGGGTAGAGCCGATGGAGATAGGTGGTGCTAGGGCTCAGACAGCAACCAGAGCCCAACCTCCAGGAGCAGTCAAGACGAAGGCTCCTAGAGGGAACAGGAAGTGCTATATCTGCGACAGTGCACAGCACATGGCCAAAGAGTGTCCCCAGAGGATCCAGAAGCACACTGCAGCCTCAGCAACAGTAAGAGGAGCAGTTCAGCAAGGGGAACAGCTGCAGGGAAACGACGAAGCCTGGTTGGAGGCAGAGGCACTGGGGCCCAGCCAGGCGAGTCAGTGAAGCAGTCCCCAGAGGTTTTGCAGCCCACGGACCCCCTCCCACCCAAACCAGTGGTGCAACTCACCGCATCACTCCAGCTGCCAAATGGATTCACCCTGGAAGTCCCTATTACCATTGACTCTGGTAGGAACGCAGAATTTGTGGGGGTGGACTTCATCAGGCGACATCGCATAGCGCTCCTACCAGCCACGATGCCCCTAAACGTCGTCACGGTCGATGGCAGGAAGCTGCTGGGAGGGCAGGTACTACAGCAAACACCACCTAGGGTGATGCAAATTGGAAATGACCGCGAAGTCATCAGCTTCAACGTCACCCACCTGTTGGACATGCCCATAGTGTTGGGCATGAGTTGGCTGGATAGGCACAGCCCGGCATTAGCGTGGTACCAGCGGCAATTGACCTTCTGCTCCTCCTACTGCGCAGAACACTGCATCCGGCCCAGCCAGGAAGAGGAAGGACAGGAAGAGGAACAGCAACTACACCTAGGCATGGTGCAGGCGGTGCCCAACAAGTACAAGGCCTTTTTGGAGGTCTTCTGCGAGAAGGAAGCGGACAAGCTGCCTCCCCACCGGCCCTACGATTACACGATTGACCTCCTACCGGGGGCGACGCTGCCGACTGGAAAACTATATTCCATGTCTGAGGACGAACTGCAGGAACTCAGGGAGTTCATAGATCACAACTTGAAGCGGGGATTCATCCAAGAATCCAAAGCAGTGGGGGGCAGTCCCGTGTTTTTCGTGAAGAAGAAGGACACGCCCCAACGCAGATTGGTTGTTGATTACAGGATCATAAATTCCAGGACCAAGCCCACAGCATTCCCCATGCCCAAGATTGACGACCTGCTCGCGACGGTGAGGAAGGGACGGATCTTCACCAAGTTGGATCTACGAGGGGCGTACAACCTTATACGCATGCGGGAGGGCGATGAGTGGAAGACGGCCATGTTTACGCCTTTAGGCACCTATGAGTATAAAGTTATGCCTTTGGGCCTGCAAAATGGCTCCCATTGTTTCCAAGCCTTCATGCACCACGTGTTAGCGGGCCTCCTCTACAAGAAGTGCGTGTGCTTCCTAGACGACATCCTGATCTTCTCGGAATCGCAGGAGGCTCACGAGGGAGATGTCAAGGAGGTCCTGCAGAGACTGCGGGAGCAAAGACTTTACGCCAAACTGGAGAAGTGCCAGTTTGATGTGACGGAGGTGGATTTCCTGGGCTACAAGCTGTCCGACAAGGGACTCGCCATGGACAGCGCCAAGGTCCGCTCGGTGTTGGACTGGAAGAGCCCGCGCAATCGGAAGGAGGTCCAGAAGTTCGTCGGCTTCGCCAACTTTTACCGCAAGTTCATCAAGGGGTTCGTGAAGGAGACGGCAGCCATCACGGACACCCTCAGCTCCAAGAAGAAGAAGTTCACCTGGACGGACCAGGCGGAACAGTCTTTTCGGAGACTCAAGCGTCTCTTCGCGCCCGAAGAACAGCTGCTACACGTTAACCCCGGCAAGCCATTGAGGGTTGAGACTGACGCATCAGACAGAGCAGTGGGGGCGGTCCTGTTGCAGCAAGATCCGCAAGGGAACTGGAGGCCCTGCGCATTCTACTCCAGGAAACTCAGCAAGTCGGAACAGAATTACACCATCTGGGACAGGGAGTTGCTGGCCATTCATGCAGCCTTCAAGGCGTGGCGGCACTTCCTCATTGGAGCCAACAACGTCATGGCAGATGCACTATCCAGGAAACCGCAGTATCTCGAGCAAGGGGGGCCAGCGGGGACTCCCAAAGCAGTAGCTGGAGATCAGGGCCAGCTTCCCCACCAGAGCGTAGTGGGGGGGAAGAGTCCCAGGTGTCAGGGCCAGCGTCTCCTCCAGCAGGGAGAGAAGATGAGTCGAGACTGACCACGCCTCTATCGGAGAGTGGGGGAACGGAGGGGAGGTCAAGTCCAGCTAGCCTCCCCGAAGGGGGAAGCAGTGACAGGAGCAGTGTAACGGTCAGGAGGAAGGTTGCCGGCTAGGCGCGCGCGCCAAGTTCAAATGTACAGGCGCGCGGGACAGCAGAAAAGCCCGGATCGGGAACCAGGTCCTAAAGCCCGCCGGAGGCAGGGGGAAGACTCAGGGGACAGCGTCAGAAGAGTCTAGGAAGGGCGAGACCCCAGCTGACAGGCGGACCCAGAGGAGGAAAGAGCAGAGGAAGAGGTGGAGCAAGGCTAGAGTCTTAAACTGGTGTCTGGGGGGAGGAGACTCAGACGGAGCTTCAGCGGTCTAGAGTTTCAGACGTAGAGCTGCACGCCGCGGCTGTAAAAATGAAAATGAACTTCAATAAAGACTTTTGTATATAACAAAAGATTCTTTTTTCTATGTAGTTCGAAACCAAAACAAGCTGTTTGGCTTTGTTTAGGCTTATTACACCGCTTTGCTATTTGTGGGTGAATGAACACCGAAAGGGCAATCGAAGCTTATTCGTCTTTTTTCTATTGAGATGTTACCTATGCTTGATTTGGGCTGGTAACAAACATGTCTGCGATTTTTGGGTGAATGTGCATTCTAACCCCAAAAACACCAACTTGAAATAAGCCCAATCAGAGCTTTATCATCTTCTTCTTATGTAGATGGAACACAAAACACCTTTTTGCTTTGGTTTTGGTGTGATTCTGGCGCACACCCAAATAACACCATGCGAATTGAAAAAAGCCCAGTCAAAGTTTATTCGTCTGCTTTCTACGCATATGGAAGCGAAAAGATGGTCTTGTGTTATTTTGGTCTCATTGCACACACTTTGCGATTTCTGCATTAACAGCAAAGAACACGACATTAAGTAAGTGCAATCCAAGATTCTTTTATCTATGTAGCTCGAAACCAAAACAACCTGTTTGGCTTTGTTTAGTCTTATTACACCGCTTTGCTATTTGTGGGTGACTGAACACCGAAAGAGAAATCGAAGCTTATTCATCCTTTTTCTAGTGAGATGGAACACCTTTGCTTGATTTGGGCTGATAACAAACATGTCACTCTGCGATTTTTGGTTGAATGTACATTCTAACCCCCAAAACACCTATTTGAAATAATCACAATCAGAGCTTTATCATCTTCTTTTTATGTAGATGGAACCCAAAAGATCTTTTTGCTTTCCTTTGGGGTGATTCTGGAGCACACCCAAATAACACCATGCGAATTGAAAAAAGTCCAATCAAAGCTTATTCGTCTTCTTTCTACGGATATAGAAGTGAAAAGATGGTCTTGTGTTATTTTGGTCTCATTGCACACACTTTGCGATTTCTGCGTCAATGTGCATAAACACCAAAAAACACAACTTGAAATAAGTGCAAGATTCTTCTTTCTACGTAGTTGGAAACCAAAACAACCTGTCTGGCTTTGTTTAGGCTTAGTACACTTCGCTTTGCTATTTGTGGGTGAACGAACACCGAAAGAGCAATCGAAGCTTCTTCGTCCTTTTTTTATTGAGATGTTACCATATGTTTACCTGTGCTTGATTTGGGGTGGTAACATGTCACTCTGCGATTTTTGGGTGAATGTGCATTCTAACCCCAAAAACACCAACTTGAAATAAGTCCAATCAGAGCTTTATTATCTTCTTTTTATGTAGATGGAACGCAAAACACCTTATTGATTTGGTTTTGGTGTGATTCTGGCGCACACCCAAATAACACCATGCAAATTGAAAAAAGTCCAATCAAAGCTTATTCGTCTTCTTTCTACGCATATGGAAGCGAAAAGATGGTGTGTTATTTTGGTCTCATTGCACACACTTTGCGATTTCTGTGTCAATATGCATTAACAGCAAAGCGTGTTCTCCCTAACAGAGAGCATGTGTCACGGTTGGCCACCCTGTTGTTACTGGGCAGATTTGGTGAGGAACCCAAGCCTTTAAGTGGTTAAAGCTTTTGCAGATGACTTAGTTTTTGACATTACAGGAGCCAGAATCTAGTACGAAAACGGTATTGGAACTGATTCAAGAATTTGGTCGGGTGGCGGGATTTAAACTAAGTAAGCAGAAAACTAAGGTTTTGGGAAAAAATTTGACAAATGCAGAGAAAGAAAGGTTTCAGAAGGAGACAGACTTAAACGTGGTTAAGAAGTGAAATATCTAGGGGTTAACATGACAGCCAAAAATTTGAACCTATTTAAAGACAACTATGAGAAATGTGGGACGCGGGTGGCGCTGTGGGTAAAAGCCTCAGCGCCTAGGGCTTCCCGATCGAAAGGTCGGCGGTTCGAATCCCCGCGGCGGCGCGCTCCCGCTGCTCGGTCCCAGCGCCTGCCAACCTAGCAGTTCGAAAGCACCCCCGGGTGCAAGTAGATAAATAGGTACCGCTTACCAGCGGGAAGGTAAACGGCGTTCCGTGTGCTGCGCTGGCTCGCCAGATGCAGCTTTGTCACGCTGGCCACGTGACCCGGAAGTGTCTCCGGACAGCGCTGGCCCCCGGCCTATAGATGTGAGATGGGCGCACAAACCCCAGAGTCTGTCAAGACTGGCCCGTTCGGGCAGGGGTACCTTTACCTTTACCTTTATGAGAAATGTTGGTCAGAAATCAAAAAGGATCTAGAAATTTGGTCAAGATTGAAGCTTTCCTTGTTGGGTCGAATTGCTGCCATAAAGATGAATGTATTGCCCAAAACGTTGTTTTCGTTTCAGACCTTACAGATTGTGGACAAGATGGAGTGTTTCAAGAGGTGGCAAAGAGATATTTCTAGGTTTGTCTGGCAGGGCAAAAAGCCCAGAATAAAATTTAAAATATTAACGGATTCGAAAGAAAGGGGGGGGGGTTGCCCTGCCAGACATGAAATTGTATTATGAATCAGCAGCTTTCTGCTGGTTGAAAGAGTGGCTACTTCTTGAGAACACTGATGTTTTGGATTTAGAAGGGTTCAACAATGTATTTGGGTGGCATGCATATCTTTGGTACGACAAGGTTAAAACTCATAAAGCTTTCAAGAATCATATTGTCAGGAAAGCAGTGTTCAATGTCTGGATAAGATACAAAGATTTGTTAGAAAATAAGACCCCAAGGTGGTTATCACCAATGGAAGCCAAGGCTCAGAAAAGACTCAATATGGAGGCCAATTGGCCAAAATATTGGGAAATAGTAGAAAAAGACGGAGACATTTGGAAATTGCAGAGTTTTGAGAAACTAAAGGATAAAGTGCGAGATTGGTTACACTATGCCCAGATCAGGGAGGTTTTCAATATGGACAAAAAAATAGGCTTCCAGATGGAAAAATCGAAACTAGAAACAGATCTGTTAGAACCAAAAACTAAAGTACTTTCAAAAATGTATAACTTGCTGTCAGGGGCTCAGGAACAGAGGCACAGGGGAGGAAGGAAATGAAGAGCGAAGGGAGGACCAAGCAGGCTTTCTCCCAGGTAGACATTTGTTTGATAACACCAGGAACATTATCGATATTTTGGAACTTTTACAAACAAATATTAACACCAAAGCAGTGTTAATTTTTATTGATGCGGAGAAGGCCTTTGACAACATTTCTTGGAAATTTATGAAGAAAAATTTGGAAGGGATGGGAGTGGGAAGGGGGTTTGAGAATGGAATAGAGGCAATCTATTCAGAACAAAAAGCTAAGTTGATAGTGAACAATGTGGTGACAGAAGAACTTCATATTGAAAAAGGAACACGCCAGGGGTGCCCCCTATCCCCTCTGTTGTTTATTTCGGTCCTGGAGGTTTTGCTGAATATGATAAGGGAGGATCGGCAGGTACAAGGAATACGGGTCGGAGCGAAACAATATAAACTGAAAGCATTTGCAGATGACTTGGTTTTAACATTACAGGAGCCAGAACCTAGTACAAAAAGAGTTTTGGAATTGATTCAGAAATTTGGTCGGGCGGCGGGTTTTAAGTTGAACAAACAAAAAACTAAGGTGTTGGGGAAAAATTTGACGGTTATTGAAACAGAGGGGTTTCAGAAGGAAACAGAACTAAACATTGTTAAAAAAGTGAAATACCTGGGGGTCAATCTGTCTTCTAAGAATTTGAATCTATTTAAAGATAATTATGAAAAATGCTGGTCAGAGGTTAAAAAAGATTTTGAAATTTGGTCAAGATTGAAATTATCCTTGTTAGGCCGAATTGCAGTTATAAAAATGAACGTTTTGCCAAAAATGTTGTTTCTGTTTCAAGCCTTGCAGGTCGTGGACAGAGTGGAATGTTTTGGAAAGTGGCAGAGGGATATTTCTAAGTTTGTCTGGCAGGGCAAAAAGCCCCGAATAAAGTTTAAAATACTAACAGATGCAAAGGAGAGAGGGGGGTTTGCCCTGCCGGACTTAAGGTTATATTATGAAGCTGCGGCCTTCTGCTGGATGAAAGATTGGATCTTATTGGAAAACACTGATGTCCTAGATCTGGAAGGCTTTAACAATTCGTTAGGTTGGCATGCGTATTTGTGGTATGACAAGGGGAAAACATATGGAATGTTCAAAAACCATATTGTCAGGAAAGCAATATATATGGTCTGGAAAAAATACAAAGACTTATTGGAAAGTAAAACTCCGAGGTGGATCTCACCAATAGAGGCCAAAGCTCGGAAAACAGCCAATATGGAGGCACATTGGCCGAAATATTGGGAAATAATAGAAAACATCGGAGGTAATTGGAGGTTGCAGAGCTTTGAAAAACTAAAGGATAAGGTGCAAAATTGGCTACATTATGCCCAAATTAATGAGGTTTTTAAGCTAGATAAAAAAATAGGATTCCAGGTGGAAAAATCGAAACTTGAGACAGAGTTGCTAGAACCAAAGACCAAGGTATTATCGAGAATGTATAACTTGCTGCTTAAATGGAATACTCAGGATGAGACAGTTAAGTCAGCCATGATAAAATGGGCTCAAGACATTGGTTACAATATTATGTCTGAAGACTGGGAAAGGTTATGGACCACCGGTATGAAATTTACGGCATGTAATGCCTTGAAAGAAAACATTATGAAAATGGTATACCGGTGGTACATGACCCCAGTCAAGCTTGCTAAGATATACCATTTGTCTGACAATAAATGTTGGAAATGTAAGGAGGCTGAAGGGACATTCTTTCACCTCTGGTGGACTTGTCCAAGATTGAAGGCCTTTTGGGAAATGATTTATAACGAGTTAAAAAAGGTGTTCAAGTACACCTTCCCCAAGAAACCAGAGGCCTTCCTTCTGGGCATTGTCGGCCAGAAGGTGTTAAAAAAGGATAGAACTTTTTTTATGTATGCTACAACAGCAGCAAGAATCCTTATCGCTAAGCATTGGAAGACCCAAGATTTGCCCACACTGGAGGACTGGCAGACGCAATTGATGAACTACATGGAATTGGCCGAGATGACTGCAAGGATCCGAGACTTGGGAGAAGAGGCAATGGAGGAGGACTGGAAAAAATTTAAAGACTATTTGCAAAAGTATTATAAGTTGTATGAAACATAAGATGCCGTATGTCAGAGCTGCCACCCAGTCCCAGCTCACATAGGACCAAGTCCGCCAGCGTTCACTTTATAAGAGTCTTTATTAAGTTACAGGTTTCATTTCCGAACTGCAGCGTGCAGCTCTACACCTTCTGCCCTAGGTCGGCGAAGACCCGTCTGAGTCCCCGCCTCTTGCACACCAGCTTAATACCCTAGCCTTGCTCCACCTCCTTCGCCTCTCCCTACGTCTCTGGGTCCTTCTGCCCCCCTGGGCCTCCTCCCTTCTACTCTCCTCTGACGCTGACCCCCCTGATCCTTCTGCCTCCTTGCGGCGGGCTTTAGGACCTGGCTCACTCTCCGGGCTGCTTACTGCTCCAGCTTCCGCTGCATTTGAACTTGGCGCGCGCGCCCAACTCTCTACTTTCCTCTTAACCGTTGCCTCGCTCTCTGAGGAGGGCGTGACCACCCCTGACTCGTGCCCTCCCTCCTGCTGACAGCCTCCGGAACCCGATGCCTGGCTACCTTCCTCCCTGCTGCTCTCAGTCTTGAGCGTGGGTCCCGACTTCCAGCTGCTGCCGCCCTCAGTTATGAGCGTGGGTCCCGACTTCCAGCTGCTGCTCTCTGAATCTCCTCTGTTCCCTTCCTCCTGGGGTGTCCCCCCGGATCCCCCCCTTGCTCTGCTCACTGGGGCTCCCTTTTGGGAGTCCTCTGACTCACTGCTTAGGCTTGGAGATCTCGGGTCGTCATCATCACTCATTTTCCCTTCGGATTCCTCCCCCTCGCTCTCTGCTTCCTCCCTTCTCTGCGTCTCTGCTCCTGAACCCCTGACATCCATCCCCCCCTCGAAGCCCCCCCTTCCCCCCTCCCCGCTTTCAGGTGTGGGTGCTGGGTGCTCCATCATCACGGGAGGGAATGCCGGATACAGTTCGCTCCCCGTGGTTGGCCGCCAACTGAAGACCTCCGAGTCTTCCTCCTCGCGGTCGCCGACGTTGACCTGTTCCGCTTCCATCTCTGTACCGCCGTGCTCGAACCCAAGGTCCTCCCCGAACACGTCCATGTCAGTCTCTGCGTCGGTCGCTCGACCTGGCATCTCCAGCCACTTCCGGCGCCATTGCTCCTCCGGTCGATCGTCCCACCAATACGAGGTGTCTGACGCCGAACCCGCCGGCGATCCTTCTGGGGAACGGGTGCTCAGTGCGGGTTCCCCGTCCGAGTCGAATCCATGGAACGTGCTGGAAGAAAGTGTGGGCGTGAACAGCCAGTCGTCGAAGAAGCTCGCTGGCATGGGTCTGTGTGGGAAAAGGGCATGAAACTCGTCCTTGAGCAGGGGTTCCTCCAAAGCGTAGTCTGGCACCCAGCTATTGGCGCTGGCCCGGGTGCCCTCTCTGGCTAGGAGGTATTCGACTCCCTCTTCTCCCCATCTGGAGTCCAAAATCTCCGTGACCTCGTTGATGGGGTCTTGCTGCGTCACCCCTCGCGTCTCCGTCCGCTCCCGGAACGGACTCGGTGCCGTCCCTGGCTCCTGGAATCTGTGAGGTGCCTTGTAGGGAGTGAGCACCGACCTGTGGAACACCGGATGCATTCTGGAACCCTCCGGCAGCGCCAGTCGGAAGGCTACCGGGTTGATCTGTGCTTCGACTTGGTACGGACCAATTTGCTTGTGCCCCAACTTCTTCTTGGCTAGTGACCTGGTCGGCACTGCGTGGGCTGCCAACCAGACCCAGTCTCCCACTTGGATCTCTTCGCCAACCCGCCTGTGCTTGTCAGCTTGCACCTTGTAGGCGTGCTTAGCTAGCTCCAGCTGCCGTCTGAGTTGATCGTGTACCGCCTGCAACTCTGACGCGAACGCGTCCGCCGTCTGTGGTTCTCCGCCCCCCACTCTCTCCCGTCCCGGGAAGGTTCTGGGATTCCTCCCATTGTTGGCGAAGAACGGCGTCACCCCTGTGGACACGTGCTTCGTGTTGTTGTAAGCGAACTCGGCGAGCGGCAGGTAATCCACCCAGGTCGCAGGTTGTTGATTGGCATAGCATCTCAGGTACTGCTGCATGATGGCATTGACCCTCTCTGCTTGCCCGTTGGTCTGCGGGTGTCTTGCTGATGCCAGATCGACCTTGACATTTAGAAAACTCATCAGCTTCTGCCAGAAATTCGAGACGAACTGGCGCCCGCGGTCGGACAGGATAGACCGCGGCAGACCATGCACTTTGAACACGTGATCTATGAACAGTTTGGCGGTTTGTTCCGCCGTGGCCACCTTCGCACACGGAATGAAATGTGCCATCTTGGTGAACAAGTCCACCACCACTAGTACAGCTGTCTTGCCTCTCGAGCTGGGTAGATCCGTAACAAAGTCCAGGGCCACTCTCTCCCACGGTTCAAACGGCGTTTGCAGCGGTTCCAGCAGTCCCGCCGGTGGTTTGTGCACCGGTTTGGCCCTCTGGCAGGTGTCGCACCTCGCAACGTAGTCCGCGACTTCCCCTCTCAGTCTGGGCCACCAAAAGTCCCTTGCGACTAATTCCACCGTTTTTTCCGTGCCAAAGTGCCCGGCCGTGGGTGCGTCGTGCAGCTGCTGCAGTACCCTGGCGCGAAGTTCGTCTCCCGGCACGTAGATGGCCCCTTTACGTAAGAGCAAGCCGTCTCGTATCTGGAACTCGTCGCCCTTCGCCGTGCCCTTGTGCACCTCTGCCATCTTCGCCCGCGCGAAGGAGTCGTCCTGCAACGCCCTCCGCACCGCATCCAGGTCTACTGTGGCTGAAGCGCACGCCCACGCTGTTGGCGCGAAGATGTGCATGGCTGCCGCTGGCGTCGCCTCTTCGAGGTATTGCGGTTTGCGGGACAGTGCATCCGCCATGACGTTGGTGTCGCCTGGGACGTACTCTATTCGGAAATTGAAGTCAGCAAAGAACTCCGCCCAACGTATCTGCCTCTGGTTCAGGAACTGAGCCGTGCGCCAGTGCTCCAGATTCTTGTGATCCGTGCAGACCTGCACCGTGTGCTTGGCGCCGATCAGGAAGTGCCTCCACGCCTTGAAAGCTGCATGAATGGCCAGCAACTCCCTGTCCCAGATGGTGTAGTTCTGCTCCGACTTGCTGAGCTTTCTGGAGTAGAACGCTCCCGGCCTCCAGACCCCCTGTGGGTCCCTTTGCAGCAGGACAGCTCCCACTGCTCTATCGGACGCGTCTGTCTCTACCCGCATCGGTTTGCTGGGGTCGATATGCAGCAGTTGCTCTTCCGACGCGAAGAGACGCTTGAGTGCCTGAAAGGACTGCTCCGCCTGCTCCGTCCAGATGAATTTCTTTTTCTTGGAGCTTAGCGTGTCCGTAATGGCCGCCGTCTGCATCGCGAACCCCTTGATAAACTTGCGATAGAAGTTGGCGAAGCCGACAAACCGCTGGACCTCCTTCCGATTGCGCGGGCTCTTCCAATCCAACACCGCACGAACCTTGGCGCTGTCCATGGCTAGCCCCTTGTCCGACAACTTGTAACCCAAGAAATCCACCTCCGTCGTGTCGAACTGGCACTTCTCCAGTTTGGCGTACAGTCTATGCTGCTGCAGCCTCTTCAGCACCTCCCGAACATCTTGGTCATGGGCTTGCTGCGAGTCGGAGAATATCAGGATGTCATCCAGAAAGCAGACGCACTTCTTGTAAAGGAGTCCCGCCAACACATGATGCATGAAAGCTTGGAAACAGTGAGAACCGTTTTGCAATCCAAACGGCATCACTCTGTATTCGTATGTGCCCAGAGGCGTGAACATGGCTGTCTTCCACTCATCGCCCTCCCTCATGCGGATGAGATTGTACGCACCTCGCAGGTCCAACTTGGTGAACACGCGTCCCTTGCGCACCGTCGCTAGTAGGTCGTCAATCCTGGGCATGGGGAAATCAGAAGGCTTGGTCATCTTGTTTAAGAGGCGAAAATCCACCACCAGTCTTTTTTGGGGCGTGTCCTTCTTCTTCACGGAGAAAACAGGACTGCCCCCTACTGCCCTGGACTCCCGGATGAAACCGCGCTGCAAATTGTGATCTATGAACTGTTTGAGTTCCTGTAATTCGTCCTCAGACATGGAATACAGCTTCCCTTTCGGCAGCGTCGCCCCTGGTAGGAGGTCAATCTTGCAGTCATATTGCCTGTGCGGTGGTAGCTTGTCAGCCTCTTTCTCGCAGAAGACCTCCAGAAAGTCTGCGTATTTGTGGGGGACTGCTTGCAACGTTCCCAACTGCAGTTGTGATTCCTCCTCCTCTCCCTCCTGTCTGGGCAGGATGCAGTGTTCTGCGCAATAAGAGGAGCCGAAGATCAGCTGTCTCTGGTACCAAGCCAGTGTCGGACTGTGCCTGTCCAGCCAACTCATGCCCAACACAATGGGCGTGTCCGACAGTTGGGTGACATTAAAACTGATGACTTCCCTGTGGTTGCCAAGGCGCATCACCATCGGTGGCGTTTGCTTCACCACCTGCCCCCCTAGCAACTCTCTGCCATCCACTGTGACGACTTGCAGGGGCAGAGTGGCAGGCAGTAGCTGTATAGCGTGCTGCTCCACAAAATCCTGCGCTATAAAGTCTGCGTTGCTTCCAGAATCCACAGAAAGCGGCACTTCGATAGTGACGCCATCGGGTAGCTGGAGAGATGCTGTGAGCTGCACTACTGGTTTGGGTGGGAGGGGGTCCGTGGGTTGCAAGATCGCTGGGGACTGCTTCACTGATGCGTCTGGCTGGGCCCCAGTGCCTCTGTCTCCAGCCAGACATCGTCGTTTCCCTGCTGTGGTTCTCCTTGCTGCGTTGCTGCAGTCACCATTGCTGAGGCTGCAGTGTGCTTGTGGAGCCTCCGGGGACACTCTTTCGCCAAATGGCCTGGATCCTCGCAGATGTAACACTTCCTGTTCCCTCTAGGAGGCTTCGCTTTCACTGCTGTCGGTGCTTGGGCTCTGGCTGCTGACTGAGCCCTTGCACCTCCAACCTCCATCGGTTCCCCTCCCCCTCCTGGCGGAGGTGTGGATTGCGCACGCGCTGCTTCTCTTGGAACGAAAGAGAAACTTCTCGCTGCTTCGCGCCCTCCACGTCCTTCATCTCTGCACCAGGGACGTTCTTCCAGCCTCACCCCCACAGTCAGCGCCCTTTGGACCACCTCCTGCGTGCTTCGGGGCCTCTCCCCCCTTGCAATTTCATCCTTGACCGCTGAGCTTAGACCCTCCCAGAACAGGTCTCTGACAGGGGGCGAATCCCGGTCCCACTCTAAGGCACTGACCAGCGCAAAAAAGCGGGCGTGGTACTGCCGGACGCTTGCCCTCCCTTGTTTCAGTCCATGAATCTCCCGTCGGGCAAGATCCACATCAATAGTAGACAAAAAACACGCATCCATCGCTTTGATAAAGGCATCTGCATTCTGAAGCGCCGGATCTTTATCCCTCCACAAATTGCGTAGCCACGCTTTAGCATCCCCATGCAAATGGGATAGTATGAACCCCACTTTCTCTTCCTCATCTCTAAAGTCTTTTGCCAGCAGTTGCAGTGCGCACATTACGTCTGCTCGAAAATTGGGGTACTGTTGTAAATTCCCATCGAAGTGAGCCACAAGCCCTCCTGCTCTCCGTGCCAACCCAACCCCCTCCGGTCTGGGTCCTGGCTGCCCGTGTTTAACCCATGCTTCAAACCTGGCGTGGAGATCTCTGTAGGCGGCTGCCGCATCCTCCTCCCTCTTCTTGGATGCCAGTACCTCCGCGTTCAATTGGGTAACTGCCTGTTGCAGCGCTGCAACTTTCTCTGCTTCCGTCATCTCTGCTAACCGTCGTGAGCTTGCTCCCAAACACCGATCCCCTCCTCCAGCTGCCTCTCTCTCCGCTGCGAGATATCAGGTGTCCGAAGCTTTTGAGAGACGGGTCTTACTGTCAGAGCTGCCACCCAGTCCCAGCTCACATAGGACCAAGTCCGCCAGCGTTCACTTTATAAGAGTCTTTATTAAGTTACAGGTTTCATTTCCGAACTGCAGCGTGCAGCTCTACACCTTCTGCCCTAGGTCGGCGAAGACCCGTCTGAGTCCCCGCCTCTTGCACACCAGCTTAATACCCTAGCCTTGCTCCACCTCCTTCGCCTCTCCCTACGTCTCTGGGTCCTTCTGCCCCCCTGGGCCTCCTCCCTTCTACTCTCCTCTGACGCTGACCCCCCTGATCCTTCTGCCTCCTTGCGGCGGGCTTTAGGACCTGGCTCACTCTCCGGGCTGCTTACTGCTCCAGCTTCCGCTGCATTTGAACTTGGCGCGCGCGCCCAACTCTCTACTTTCCTCTTAACCGTTGCCTCGCTCTCTGAGGAGGGCGTGACCACCCCTGACTCGTGCCCTCCCTCCTGCTGACAGCCTCCGGAACCCGATGCCTGGCTACCTTCCTCCCTGCTGCTCTCAGTCTTGAGCGTGGGTCCCGACTTCCAGCTGCTGCCGCCCTCAGTTATGAGCGTGGGTCCCGACTTCCAGCTGCTGCTCTCTGAATCTCCTCTGTTCCCTTCCTCCTGGGGTGTCCCCCCGGATCCCCCCCTTGCTCTGCTCACTGGGGCTCCCTTTTGGGAGTCCTCTGACTCACTGCTTAGGCTTGGAGATCTCGGGTCGTCATCATCACTCATTTTCCCTTCGGATTCCTCCCCCTCGCTCTCTGCTTCCTCCCTTCTCTGCGTCTCTGCTCCTGAACCCCTGACACCGTATGATTTGGAACGTTAGCCCCAGCAACGAAATTTAATTACCTATGAAATTGATAACACTTATGAAAGAATCAAAGTTTAAATGGGTAAAAATGACACTATATTATATCTTCAGAGTAAATGGAGAATAAGAGATTTAAACTTAAATTGCAATTAAAAACATAAAGAAACACACGAAATAAGGGTATAATTTGCTGACAACTTTATTATCAAGAATGCATTATGTGGGAGATGTGGGGAAGTCCAATGGAAATTTGAAATAAGTTGCTGAAATGGTTATGACTTTCTGTTCTTTTTTCTTTTTTTTTTCTTCTATTCTGCCTATTCTTTTGTTCTTTCTGTAATTTGGAAAAATGCAATAAAAAAATTATTATAAAAAAAAAAAGAAGAGCGAAGGGGAAGAATCTGAGGGCAGCGTAGGGGAGTATGACAGTGACCCGAGAGATTCCATGAGCTTCTCCAGCGGATCGGAAGATTCCCAGAAGGAGGCGGCGATGGTCAGGGCAAGGGGGGTCCCAGGGGGGACGCACCAGAAACAAGGGGCCAGCGGGGACTCCCATAGCAGCAGTGGGAGATCAGGACCAGCTTCCCCACCAGAGTCCCAGGTGTCAGGGCCAGCGTCTCCTCCAGCAGGGAGTATTAAAAGAACTGGCAGATGTGATCTCAGAACCACTGGCAGTCATCTTTGAGAATTCCTGGAGAACAGGCGAAGTCCCGGCAGACTGGAGGAGGGCAAATGTTGTCCCTATTTTCAAAAAGGGGAAAAGAGAGGACCCAAATAATTACCGCCCAGTCAGTCTGACATCAATACCAGGGAAGATTCTGGAGCAGATCATTAAGCAAACAGTCTGTGAGCACCTAGAAAGGAATGCTGTGATCACCAATAGTCAGCATGGATTTCTGAAAAATAAGTCATGTCAGACTAACCTGATCTCGTTTTTTGACAGAATTACAAGCCTGGTAGATGAAGGGAACACAGTGGATGTAGCCTACCTTGATTTCAGCAAGGCATTTGACAAGGTGCCCCATGATATTCTTGTAAAGAAGCTGGTAAAATGCGGTCTTGACTATGCTACCACTCAGTGGATTTGTAACTGGCTGACTGACCGAACCCAAAGGGTGCTCATCAATGGTTCCTCTTCATCCTGGAGAAGAGTGACTAGTGGGGTGCCACAGGGTTCTGTCTTGGGCCCGGTCTTATTCAACATCTTTATCAACGACTTGGATGATGGACTCAAGGGCATCCTGATCAAATTTGCAGATGACACCAAACTGGGAGGGGTGGCTAACACCCCAGAGGACAGGATCACACTTCAAAACGACCTTGACAGATTAGAGAACTGGGCAAAAATAAACAAGATGAATTTTAACAGGGAGAAATGTAAAGTATTGCACTTGGGCAAAAAAAATGAGAGGCACAAATACAAGATGGGTGACACCTGGCTTGAGAGCAGTACATGTGAAAAGGATCTAGGAGTCTTGGTTGACCACAAACTTGACATGAGCCAACAGTGTGACGCGGCAGCTAAAAAAGCCAATGCAATTCTGGGCTGCATCAATAGGAGTATAGCATCTAGATCAAGGGAAGTAATAGTGCCACTGTATTCTGCTCTGGTCAGACCACACCTGGAGTACTGTGTCCAGTTCTGGGCACCACAATTCAAGAAGGACACTGACAAACTGGAACGTGTCCAGAGGAGGGCAACCAAAATGGTCAAAGGCCTGGAAACGATGCCTTATGAGGAACGGCTAAGGGAGCTGGGCATGTTTAGCCTGGAGAAGAGGAGGTTAAGGGGTGATATGATAGCCATGTTCAAATATAGAAAAGGATGTCACATAGAGGAGGGAGAAAGGTTGTTTTCTGCTGCTCCGGAGAAGCGGACACGGAGCAATGGATCCAAACTACAAGAAAGAAGATTCCACCTAAACATTAGGAAGAACTTCCTGACAGTAAGAGCTGTTCGACAGTGGAATTTGCTGCCAAGGAGTGTAGTGGAGTCTCCTACTTTGGAGGTCTTTAAGCAGAGGCTTGACAACCATATGTCAGGAGTGCTCTGATGGTGTTTCCTGCTTGGCAGGGGGTTGGACTCGATGGCCCTTGTGGTCTCTTCCAACTCTATGATTCTATGATTCTATGATTCTAGGGAGAGAAGAGGAGTCAGGGCTGACCACGCCTCTATCGGAGAGTGGGGGAACGGAGGGGAGGTCAGGTCCAGCTAGCCCCCCCCCCCGAAGGGGGAAGCAGTGACAGGAGCAGTGTAACGGTCAGGAGGAAGGTTGCCGGCTGGGCGCGTGCGCCAAGTTCAAATGTACAGGCGTGTGGGACAGCAGAAAACCCGGATTGGGAACCAGGTCCTAAAGCCCGCCGGAGGCAGGGGGAAGATTCAGGGGACTCAGCGTCAGAAGAGTCTAGGAAGGGCAAGACCCCAGCGGACGGGCGGAACCAGAGGTGGAAAGAGCAAAGGAAGAGGTGGAGCAAGGCCAGAGTCTTAAACTGGTGTCTGGGGGGAGGAGATTCAGACGGAGCTTCAGCGGTCTAGAGTTTCAGACGTAGAGCTGCGCGCTGCGGCTGTGAAAGTAAAACTGAACTTCAATAAAGACTTTTGTATATAACAATGAACCGGCGTTGGTCCTTTGTGAGCTGGGACCTCGGGCAGCTCTGACACTTGCTGTTAAAATGGAATACTCAGGATGAAACGGTTAAATCAGCTATGATAAAATGGGCACAAGACATTGGTTACAATATCATGTTTGCCGTCTGGGAAAGGTTATGGACCACTGGTGTGAGGTTCACGGCATGTAATGCCTTGAAAGAAAATATTATGAAAATGATATATAGGTGGTACATGACCCCAGTCAAGCTTGCAAAAATATACCACTTGCCAGACAATAAATGTTGGAAATGTAAGGAGACTGAAGGGACATTCTTTCACCTCTGGTGGACTTGCCCAAGGGTTAAGGCTTTCTGGGAAATGATCTATAATGAGCTAAAAAGGGTATTTAAATATACCTTCCCTAAGAAACCAGAGGCCTTCCTTTTGGGCATTGTCGGCCAAAGGGTGTCAAAGAAGGTTCGAACTTTCTTTATGTATGCGACGACAGCAGCAAGAATACTCATCGCAAAGCATTGGAAGACTCAAGATTTGCCCACTCTGGAAGAATGGCAGATGCAACTGATAGACTACATGGAATTGGCAGAAATGACTGGCAGAATCCGAGACCTGGGAGAAGAGACAGTGGAAGAGGACTGGAAAAAGTTTAAGGACTATTTACAAAAGCATTGTAAACTTTATGAAACTTAAAAGGATGCAAGATATAAAAATAATATGGCATTAGTAAACTAGTGGAAGGGACTATGAAAATAATTGAACTATAAGAACAAAGATGAAATTTGAATAATATTATGTCAAGTATAAATATTTAAATTTTTGATAACAAGAGGTAAAACTGGAGACATAATTGTTGAAGTATATAACTTTAAAATAATTTTTAAAAGAAGGTGAAGTATTGCGGAATAAGATTTTGTAACCAGGGAAACAGAAAAGGGAGACGTGAGGGAGTCACGAAAGAGGGTTATGAAAATGATATCTAAGAAAATGAAGTATTTTCTCTTTTATGTTTTTCTATGCATTTTTTATCTGTATTTTTGTATGTTTTCTATGTGCTTTTTTCCTTTCTTTTGATTTAAATATGTTATACTGTTTGAATTCTTTAAAATCTTTAATAAATATTTTATAAAAAAAAAACTGGGTTGCTGGGGAGTTTTGATTGTTGCCAATTTGGAGGAAGGGTCAGAGTCTTTAAATACAGGGGCCAGACGTTGGACGTCCTCTTGGCCGTTTTGCACCGGATCACATGGAGCACTTGGACAATCTTCTCATTGTCTGGTTACATTTCTTTATTTCTTTATTTCCCCTTTATTTTTAATCCTCTCTAGTCCCTTAAATTATTTAATTCCCCCCTTTTCCTGTTCGATTTCCTACCCCACCCCTTACCCTGCCCTGTGGGAAGATTCTCCCTGTATCTGTGGCTTGCCTTTCCCAATAGGGAGAGAGCCCCCGTTAGGGGCTTTCTTTCGCAAAAAGGTTTCCCCCATTTCTCTTGTTGAAATTGTGGGGCTAGTCAGGGCTGTTCCCAGCTTAGCTGGTATCACTTTCGTTTATAGTATCCCCAAAGGTTGACTTTATTTTGAGTGTGTGCAGTGCTGTTGGCCAAATTTTAAGCTAGCCTTGGGTGGGAGCATTAATTTGAGTTCCTTTAATATTGCTATGAGACTTAGATTCTCAAGAGCACAGGATGGAGATAAGCTTAAACTACAAAGCCATGAGAAATTGAAACATAAAGTACAAAATTGGTTTCAATATCGCCAAATAATGGAGTTTTTTAAACAGGATAGGAAAATTGGCTTCCAGGTGGAAAAATCAAAACTAGAAACTGAGTTACTAGAACCCAATACTAAGAATTTATCTAGAATGTATAACTTGTTGCTGAAATGGAGTACACAGGACGAAACAGTCAAATCGGCTATGATTAAGTGGGCACAGGATGTTGGGCACAATATCATGTCAGCTGACTGGGAATCGTTATGGAACACTGGTATTAAATTCACGGCATGTAATGCCTTAAAGGAAAATATTATGAAAATGGTTTACAGGTGGTACATGACTCCAGTCAAGCTGGCAAAAATTTATCATTTGCCCGATAATAAATGTTGGAAATGTAGAGAGACTGAAGGCACCTTCTACCACCTCTGGTGGACGTGCCCGAAGATTAAGGCTTTCTGGGAAATGATCTATAATGAAATGAAAAAGGTACTTAAATGTACTTTTCCTAAAAAGCCAGAGGCCTTTCTCTTTGGCATTGTCGGCCAATTGGTGTTAAAAAGGGATAGAACTTTTTTTATGTACGCTACAACAGCAGCAAGAATACTCATCGCGAAGTATTGGAAGACACAAGATCTACCCACTCTGGAAGAATGGCAGATGAAAGTGATGGACTACATGGGACTGGCTGAAATGACAGGCAGAATCCGTGAACAACGAAAGGAGACGGTGGAAGAAGAATGGAGAAAATTTAAAAGCTATCTTAAGGACTATTATAAACTTAATGAATGTTAAAGTGTTGTGGTTTTTAGAAACAAAGGGATACAGTGATATAAGGTCAGAATATAGAGAGGACTAAGATGACAGAGGTTGGAAGTAATAATTGGGAGTTGCTAAAAATTATGGACATTGGGATGCAGAAAGGGGGGGTATGGGGAAGTCCAAGATAAGAGGTTTATGAAAATATGTTATGAAACTATACGTGTATGTTTGTCTCTTTAAGTGTTTGTTTGTTATTTAAAAATTTTGTAAAACCAATAAAAATTCTATTAAAAAAAAAAATAGATTCTCAAGAGCAGAAGCAGGGAGGCCTATTCGGCCTGCACATAACTTCCAAGCCTAGTCTGCTACAGGTAGCAGTTAATTGTTAAGTCTCTGACACGTGACTCATTCTCGCTATAGGAATGTATCTGCTTGCAGGCCCAGTTGCTGCTAATGTATATCTGAGGCAGACAGAGGGCCCAGAGGCTCCCTGTGCCTCCAAGGACTATGAGCACTCTGTATATGCTCTTGAACTATGCTGTTTCTGAACAAGTTTATTTTCTTTAAGTTTGTTTTGCCCTGATAGTGGCGACTGCCGTTTTAGAGATGAGCCATTGTGGCTTTGTAGCACCCTGCTTGTGGTTAACGCTTAGCTGGAATGAAATATTCAACGCAGCAATAGAGAAATTAAAATAATAATTTATTTGTCAGACAAATAAATGAGAGGCACAGTGGTATATGGTTACCAAGCTCTGGCCTGGGCTCCTGCCATTATGGCCAGCACTTATATTCCCTCAGCCCAGGCCCCTTGCTCCTCCTTTGGCTGCCTCTGTCCAATCAGCCTGGTTGAATTTCCTATTGGCTGATTGCTATAACCAATCCTAAAAGATACACCCATTTCCTATTGCCTTTTATGGGATACAAAAAGCTATATATTCTTCTATCTATAAATGACAAATAAGTAGTCATATATCTTACATTTGTCTCAACAAGGAACCTTAATTACCAGCTCACCTCTTGCCCTCCTTGCCCTATTGCCCTCCAAAACAGATGGTTAATAGTTTTAAATTTTTATCTTAGACAGATGTCAGGGATCTTGGGTTCACATTCTCATGCATCACCAATGAAATATCTCCTTTTTGGAGGTCTTTAAACCAAGGCCTGACAACCATATATCAGGAGTGCTCGATGGCGTCTCCTGTCTGGCAGGGGGCTGGGCTCATCTGCCCCCCTGGTCTCCTACAGCAATATGACTCTATGAAATAAGAATTTAACATTTCTTTCTTTCTAGATCCTTTGCATAATTATATTTAAGCCAGTATATTTCATACTTTATCATAGATAGCTTTTTAGAAGAATAAACCTTCTCAAAGGAAAGGATGGACCAGTTTACAGCCTCAAAATAAAAGCCTTTTCTTCTATTTACACTTCCCTTCTCAGCCAGTTGTTTTCTTTTCCATTTACTCTTGGCCTTTAACCTTAGAAAGATATGGCTCAAGTTTAAGGCACATGGTTTTATTTTACTGTTTACCAACTATTAATTATGTAGGGTCAGTGTAGCCTTGGTCTTCAGCCTGTAATTCCCTTTTTATGACTTTGAGAATTGTTTTCTGCTATAAATCAGGGGGCCCCCTTGTCCAGGAGGATAAACATCTTGCCAAAGTACTTCTAAAACATTTGGAAATCTTTAAGCTCATTTTAAAATACAGACCCCAATCAAACTATAAGCCTTGATAAAAATGCAGGCTATGATTGGATGCCTCATTCCCCCCTTTCAAGCTCAAGGACCTTCATCCCAAGTGTCCTTGATAGCTTGACCTTCATCATATTCCTGAGGTAAAGCTCTATATAGGGCCATGATATGAGGTAGAGTTTCATTCGAAATCATCTTGCTAATTGTACTTCTAAAACATGAAATGATACATGGCACCATACATAAAACCATTATTACTACCGTCAAGAAAAACAAGCAAGACAATAGTATCCCTTTGAGTCCCGCAACATTAGGTAACCAGTTGGTGAGCCATCCCATATCCCATCCTTCCCATGTTTGTACTGGGACATGTGCTATACTCTCCATCTTTGTGGCCAACACACGGATTGCCTCACCATTATCAGAAATGTTAAAGCAACAGGCATTCCCTGTCAAGTTCAAGACTCCACATAGGCCTCCCTGCCTGGCAAGTACATAATCCATTCCCATTTTCAGCTGCAAAATGGCGGCTCTACTTTCATCCAGCTGTTGTGCAATAAGTCTCAAACTCTGGGCCATTGCATTGGTTACAAGTTCCACTACTGCTTGCAATCGAATTATTCTGTTTAGATTATAAATAGGATCCCGTGCCCCTTGTATGAGCTCACCAGGATTCCAGGAGGCAGGATCATAATAGGCTATAATGCGCTCTGGTGGCCAATCATCAGTATCGCTCCAACTTTGGGTACTTCCTCCTGCTATACGAGAAATATCAGCGTTTCTTCGTGTACGCTTGGCCGAATTAGTGGGCATAATCCACATTGGTGGTAATACCCATCCCAGGAAACAAGTCCCACTCCATTTGGAAGGGAGTTGCTTGTATGCCCATTCTCCACATATCCACCACAACCATCGGGTCTGAGGTTTTTGGTATGTGGAGTGCATAAGGCGAAATATCAAAAGGGGTAGAGAGTTCACAGTGCAGTATGTTAGATTGCCTTTTTCTGTCACAGTTATGTTCCATACCACTTTCCATGCATGAATAAAAGGAGGTGCACAGGGCAAGGTATTCCGAGTTCGATAGGTAGTACCGTGTGCCCAGGTATTCTTAATATTATCCCAAGTATAGCGACAATGAGAAGAGCCTATCATGGTAGAATCAGCTGCACCTGATGATTTATGTACACAGAATTCCCCTTGTACAGGTATAACTCGTATTGGTTTAGTTGAGTTCCATCCGGGGAAATTCTGTACTTCTGTTTGGTGTGGCATTTCGCTTACCATACCAATGGCATTTAATGGTATCGGTAATAAGGGCACACCTCCCTCTGAATCATCTGGCCCAAGAGAGCAAACAAGGCAATTGGTCCTATTTGCAACATTGGCTACCATCTCAGCTAAGCCTACCCACATATTGTGGTCATGGCGGAATCCATATTTAGTAAATTTGGTCAGATTCAAGGACCCTTCCCCTTCCCAAGGGATCAGGATTAATAATAAAATCATGTTGATGTGTAGTATATGCATTCCTTCCACAAAAGATTACCTTATTGTGATAGCATAAAAATATTAGCCCCAATATAATTCCCCCACTGACAGAAATGGGGAACCACCAAGACCAAAACATATATCCCAAGGATCCCCAACGAGTAATATCCTTGATAGTTGTTCCACAAGGGGAGGGGGGCAGTCAATTAATTGTATTAGAGAATATTCCCGTTCACAATCGCTGGTTTAGATGCTCCTCAAGCTTCAGGCGTGCGCAGGTCAGCCAGCTTCCAGGTTGTGGCTGCAGCAGGCCGGTCGTCTAATGTTGCCCGTGACCTAGCCCGTTCCCGGTAGGGCTAGATACAGGGGTTTTTGGAGAGAGTCAGTTTAAGAGGATTAGAGGGGTCACCTTTGCACGTCCAACTGCCTTCGGACTTCTTCAAACGGGAGTGATGAATCCAGGGGGGTCACCTCAGCTACCTTCACCGCTGTTGGAGTAGAGAGCAAGACGGTGTAAGGTCCACGCCACTTAGGTGCAAGTGGATCTCGTTTCCACTCTTCCACCCATACGCTATCGCCAGCCCGGAACTGATGAATCGGCTCGGCAATGCTGCACGGCGTGCGCTCGAGGGCCCACCTGTTAAGAGAAACAAAAACACGGGAGAGAGATTGCACTTGTTCCTGTGTCACATGGTCTCCTATTTGTTTGAGGTCAGCTGGAATATCCTGAACAAAGGAGGGCGGCCTCCCATACAGGAGCTCAAAAGGTGACAACTTAAGTCTTTTTGTGGGTGCACACCGAACACGAAACAGTGTTATGGGTAACACATCCACCCATCCCAATCCTGTTTCCTGGGTTAATTTTGCCAATTGGGTTTTCAGAGTCCGATTCATTCTTTCAGTTTTCCCTGAACTTTGAGGCCTATATGCTGCATGCAGTCTCCATTTCACTTGTAGGACTCGACATACTTCTTGTACTACTTGATCAATGAACGCTGGCCCATTATCACTTCCAATGCATCTAGGTAACCCAAACCTCGGGATCAATTCAGTGAGGAGTCTCTTAGTTACCTCTTGTGCCTTTTCAGTTCGGGTGGGAAAAGCTTCAACCCATCCGGTAAGAGTATCTACAAACACAAGGAGATACTTGAATCCCTTAGAAGGGACCAGCTCTGTGAAGTCCACAATTAGGCTTTCCATGGGGACATATCCCACATGTTGGATTCCAGGAGGTTGTACCGGTCCCTGCCTGGGATTGTTTTTAGCACAAAGAACACATTTCTGTGAAATGCAAGTTGCTAATTGTGATAGGTTAATAATATACAACTTCCGACTGAGACTCTCTCTGGTTGCAGTACCGCCAAGGTGAGTAGATTCATGATAATTTCTTACAATTGTGCCTGCTAGGTGATGAGGTACATAAATCCTATTGTCCGGCAGGATCATCCAACCGTCCTTCACAACCGCTCCTTCCTGTTCAGCCCACTTCCTCTCTTCTGGGGTATAGTGAGGTTTAACTTCTTCTGGAACTACCTCTGGTATGAGGGCTGCTATAAATCCTCCCACAGGCTTTTGGGCTGCCTCTCGAGCTGCTTTGTCAGCAGCATGATTTCCTCTGGTTATTGGATCCCTTCCTCGTCCATGACCTTTGCAGTGCATTACAGCTATCTGTTCTGGAGCCCATACTGCTTCCAACAGGATTTCTACTTCAGGTCCATATTTCAAGGCCTTCCCGTGGGCTCCTATTAGACCTCTTTCTTTCCATAGAGCACCATGTGCATGCAGGGTTAAGAAGGCATATTTAGAATCAGTATAGATGTTTGCCTTACATCCGGCTGCCAATTGCAGAGCTCTAGTTAAACCTATAAGTTCAGCTTTTTGTGCTGAAGTGCCAGCAGGCAAAGCTTCAGCTTCCACAACTTCCTCATTGGTGACCACAGCATATCCTGCTCGTCTGGTACCTTCATGCAGGTAACTGCTACCATCAGTATAATATACAACATCTGGATTTTTCAATGGTTCATCTTTCAGATCGGGTCTACTGGAATAAACTTCATCCATTATTTGGAGACAATCATGTGATTCTTCATCATCTACCTCTGGTAGGGGCAGCAAAGTTGCTGGATTGAGCATATTCACTACTCGTAGATGAATCCTGGGATTTTCACACAATAGGCCTTGGTATCTAGCCATCCTTGGGTTCGTTAGCCAATAACTACCCTTATATTCCATGAGTGTCAGAACAGCATGAGGTACATTCACATACATCGTCTGGCCGAAGGTAAATTTATCAGCTTCTTTGACAAGGCTTGCAGTGGCCGCTACTGCCCTTAGGCATGGAGGCCATCCTTTTGCTACTGAGTCCAATTGTTTTGACAAATAAGCTACTGGACGGTTCCAACTTCCTAATCTCTGGGTCAGGACTGCCGCTGCAATCCCATTCTGTTCATGTACATACAGCTGAAAGGGTTTTTCCGAATTAGGCAGTCCAAGGGCTGGGGCCTCCATAAGTCGTTGTTTGATAACTAAAAAGGCTTGTTGCTGCTCAGGTCCCCATACGAATGGGTCCTTTTCTGCACCTCGAGTGCTTTCATGTAAGGGCTTGGCCAGACTGCTGAAATCAGGTATCCATAGTCTACAAAACCCTGCTGTTCCCAAGAATCCTCTGAGTTGTTTCCTTGTGGTAGGTTCCTTGATAAGGCAAATAGCTTCTTTCCTCTCTGGCCTCAATGCTCGTTGTTGGTGTGAGATGTCAAAGCCCAAATATTTGACCTTTTCTAAACATAACTGTGCCTTTTTCTGGGAAACTCGGTAGCCAGCTTCCCAGAGCAAGTGGAGCAGTTCCTCTGTCCCTTCTTTACAGGTATCAAAATCCTTTGCTGCTAGTATAAGGTCATCTACATATTGCAGAACCACCTTTTCTCCAGGTATTGAGGGGTAACTTGTTAGATCCTTCGCCAAGGCAGTGCCAAATAAAGTTGGGGAATTTTTGAATCCCTGGGGCAATCTCGTCCAGGTTAGCTGGCCTTTTGTTCCTGTTAAAGGGTCTTCCCACTGGAAGGCAAATATAGGTTGGCTCTGTGGTGCCAGCCAGCAACAGAAGAATGCATCTTTCAAGTCCAATACAGTAAAAAATGTTGCTTCTGGTGGGATCAAACTCAGCAGGGTATATGGGTTTGGTACATTTGGGTGCAAGGTCTCGATAGCCTGGTTTACGAGCCTCAAGTCCTGTACTGGCCTGTATTCATCTGTCCCAGGTTTCCGAACAGGCAATAGAGGTGTGTTCCATTCTGATTGGCAGGGCTTAAGCAGACCATATTTTAATAGGCGGTCCAAATGTTTCTGGATGCCCTCTGCTGCTCGCCGGGGTAAAGGATATTGCTTTACAGATACAGGGGTAGCCATAGGTTTTAGGGTTACTACAATTGGAGCTATATTCTTAGCCATTCCTGGTGGGCTTTTTTCGGCCCATACTCCTGGTGGCACCTGTAGGGTTCGGAGGAGCTTGTTTAACTCTGTATCCAATGTGGGTTGGACTTGCAGGGCTGACATTAGGCGCCATGATTGTTCCTTAGGTACTGAGAGGGAAATTATTCCTGCTGCCTTTGATGGCAGTTTCATTTCTGGACCTCGAGGAGTGAAGGTGATTTGGGCCTGCAATTTGGACAGCATATCTCTACCTAAGAGAGGTATTGGACACTCAGGTATATACAAAAACTGATGGGTTAAACGATGTCCCCCAATCTGGCATTCCAAAGGTTGGAGGAAAGACCTCTTAGC
>NC_138757.1:37942795-38129425 GCF_965113315.1 Podarcis vaucheri
GTATATTTGAACATGGCTATCATATCACCCCTTAACCTCCTCTTCTCCAGGCTAAACATGCCCAGCTCCCTTAGCCGTTCCTCATAAGGCATCGTTTCCAGGCCTTTGACCATTTTGGTTGCCCTCCTCTGGACACGTTCCAGTTTGTCAGTGTCCTTCTTGAACTGTGGTGCCCAGAACTGGACACAGTACTCCAGGTGAGGTCTGACCAGAGCAGAATACAGTGGCACTATTACTTCCCTTGATCTAGATGCTATACTCCTATTGATGCAGCCCAGAATTGCATTGGCTTTTTTAGCTGCCGCGTCACACTGTTGGCTCATGTCAAGTTTGTGGTCAACCAAGACTCCTAGATCCTTTTCACATGTACTGCTCTCAAGCCAGGTGTCCCCCATCTTGTATTTGTGCCTCTCATTTTTTTTGCCCAAGTGCAATACTTTACATTTCTCCCTGTTAAAGTTCATCTTGTTTGTTTTGGCCCAGTTCTCTAATCTGTCAAGGTCGTTTTGAAGTGTGATCCTGTCCTCTGGGGTGTTAGCCACCCCTCCCAGTTTGGTGTCATCTGCAAATTTGATCAGGATGCCCTTGAGTCCATCATCCAAGTCGTTGATAAAGATGTTGAATAAGATCTTATTTATTTGTCTGTTCCCTAAGATTGCCCTCCCCCCCCCCAACTTTGAAACGTGTCATTCATTTAATAAATGAGGGAGATGGGAGGGGTGCGTGTAGGAAGCTAGCATAAAGCTGCAGACAAACTGAGCAGGTCTGACAGCAAAAACCCTCAGTCTTGTCAAGTTTGTTTCAGAAATTCATCTCTGCTGCTACCATTGATAACTTGGATTACTAGACTATGCCAGTCCAGAGAACACCAGGCTGTTTCAAAGTGAGTTTTAGGAACATAGGAAGCTGTTTTATACCAGGTCAGCTGGTTTGTCCATCAAGCACAGTGTTGTCTATTCTGACTGGCAGCACCTCTCCAAGGTGTCAAGCAGAAGTCTTTTCAATCACTTGCTATCTGATCTTCTTAACAGGAAATGCCAAGATTTCAGTCTGGGACCTTAAACGTGCAGTGTATGTGCTGTGCCTCTAAGATTATGGTCTCTTCTTTGAAAGCAGATACCTTGTGTAGCAGCTCTAGACCCTTGGTTAGGGGTACTTAAAGGGTTAAGATGTTCTACATGAGCAGAGGCTTGGGCTCACAGGGCTCAAGTTTATTATTTCTTCAATACCAAGCTGCAATCTACTCTGAATTTTAGAGGCAAATGGCAAGTTGTCTTTTTTGAAGATTTCATTTAACTGGTGATACTGTAACAAGTTTTCTTATCCATTCTTGAATGTCTTTTGGAAGAGCATACATGAACGAATGGTGCATGCACACACACAAAAATGGCAGTGTAGTCCATACTTATTTAGCACCATGTAGTTAATCAGTTCCCTTTTCCTATTTGCAACCAGAACTTGAGGCATCTGGGGTTGACTTCTCTCCTGTTTGGAAGGTTAACCTTTGAAACCCTCAGAGATAGAACACTTAAAGCAAACGAATAAGAGAGTGTGGTTCCACTCATGGCCTACGGGTCCCAAGAATGTGGCCTCCAAACTACATCTCTTCCTTAAACCGGCAGGATGGCTATTATTTGGAAGAAGGGGGTAGTTCATCCCGATTCTGAGTTCTTATCTCTGCTTTGCTTTGTTGGTGGGCTGAACTAATTAGTGCCGAAAGCAGTCCTTGTTACCACATATGAGACTCTGGATAAGTGACAGGTCTTTGTGCAGATGTGAATCCTTTCTTTTTTGTAACTCACTGTTTTGTCTTGTCTGCATTCGGCATCCCACAGAACACGCGTCTAACAAACCTCACCCATGCTGTGCAAAATCTATTGGAAACTGTCCCTATCTTCAAACATACAAAGACATATTATCCTGATTTCTCCCTCTCTCTTTCCATAGACTATGATCAGGCATTCCTCAGCTAGCTTGTCTGCAACCTATTTCCTTCACTGAAACAATGCCTGAATTATATTCTTGAAAGCAGGAGAGGATCATTCCCCCCCCTTTGTTTTCTTTTGAAAAGAACAACAACAAACAAGGTAGAGCAGAAATGGAGATCAAGGCAACAGATCTGGAAAGGTGCTTTGAAAGTCAGAATACAAACTATTCTAGGCGAAAGGGTGGACAACAGAAGAAAATATACAGATTGACAGGGACTGGCCTCAGGCCTGCTGACTGGGAAGTGGCATTTATTGACTCCTGCTTGCAGGGCTGAGAACTGGGAAAGGTGGTAATTCCAGCATCTTGTTTCATTGATTTCCATAGGATTTAAATATGACTAAAGGAGTGGTATAACGGTTAATTCTGCAGTGCTAGAGCTAACCATGACAGTCCCAAGTCATGTCCTCAATGCAAGTAAATAGCACAAGGCCCAGTTTATTAGGATCAGTATGCTCCTACATAAAGTTTCTTGGTGCAAAGCCGCATTGAGTGCAATGAAATTTATTTCTGGCTGCATAAGTACAACTTGCAAAACACACTGAGCTTTAACAAAATCTTCAGCCAGTGCAAATGCAGCTTTAGTTTTAATTAGAAATGCAAACAATATTGCACAGGAGTGTTACCATTCAAATTACTAATGTGCAGTAGGAACCCCATCAAAGTAATGAAATGTGTGGCCTTCCTTGGTTACTTCCCTTGTTCTCTTGACCTCCTCCATTCTAACGTTACGAAGAAACTTGAATGAGGCAAGAATAAGGGTGTAAATTAACTGGACACCCCTGCAGATAATATCAACACTCTGGTTCTGCAAAACGTCCAGGAATTAGATGCTTCTCTACATTCTCCTTTCAGCACACCACAGGACTAAAGTTTAACCAGTTCCATGTGTTTGTGATTTCCTCTGGTTAGCATATGTAACAACACCCAGAACTTAATTGTGTGCATATTTCAAGTCTCCACCTCTCCTCAATTGCTGCTCAAAATAATGCATACATTTTTTTTTTTAAAAAAACTGCCTGATAGAGCCATTTCCTTTTCTCTCACTTTTGTTTTGTTACACACACACACACACACACACACACGTAAGACAGAATTAAATGACATGGGTAAGGATATAAGGGGAACAGTTGAAGTTCTAACGAGGTCCTTGTGGATGGCATAATGACCCGCAGAGAATCTTGTGGTAGATAAATAGGTATGAAAAGCAATAAATCACGAGATTCTGAGAGAAATAAAGTTATACCAAGTTCAATATATGAAGGTGATGAATCAGGAAATAGAATGGAAAATTAAACAGATGAGACAAAGGACATTTGAATCGGCCAATTTGACAATTTCCTGCAATGATCGGTGCTTAGAAAGCCTATGATTCAGTTCCAGGAGATATTGGTGACAGGCGCTGTAAGGCAAATACTGCTTCAGCCTACCAAGAAATTCCTCTTGAAAGAAATTTGTCTCTCACCTGAGGGATAATTACCTCCTGTACCTGGAAATGCTTCATTTCAAATTACTGTGGACTTGACTGTTCACATAATTTCACTCTCTGTGCTTATGTGCACATTCCACATGTACTAATCCAGGGATTCAAAGGTGAAAAGTAGGCGAATAGGTAAGCAATGGCGGCGGTGGGGGGAGAATGGTGGGGCCAGAATGCACAAACATTTCAAGGCTAACTTTACTGAAGCTGCATAGGCAGACCAAGCAGCTACTCACAGGCAGGAGAAGGGATGGCGGGCACAATTCAAGAGGCAGCTGCTATTCTGTAATCAGCTTTTTGCCAAATTGCAGTCAAATTCCTCGGATGTGACCCAGGCGTGTCCATCCACGTCCATCGCATGTCCTACTTGGCTACCTACATCCCATGCCTCCTGTGGCTGCTCAAGACGGCCACTTGCAGTCCCATAACAACCCAGCGGTGGCCAGTGGCGGCCCCTTCGGTATCGGAGGGACTGATCCCCCTGCCTAGAAATATTGAGGGGGCTGAAGCCCCATATACCCGTTACCCCTGCTTTCTTGTATCTTTTGGTTTAGAAAGGGGTCCTTACTGTCACAGTTGCTTCTCTCATAGGAGATAGATGGTGAAGACTCCACCTGTTCTGATTCTCTCATGTCCCACTCTGCTACCTATGGTGTGTGCCTCCTGCAGCTGTAGGTGACTGTCATTTGCAGCCCCATAACTACAACCTGGCGATGGGGGATAGTGGGGGGGGGGCGGGCTGAGCCCCCATGGCCAGGATTTAATCCAGCTGGGAATGGATTTAATAATCTTGTGTTTTCTGAGAATGCATGTAGCTGCCCCACCAGTTTGCCTGAGATGGGTGGGAGGAGTTATTAACATTCCAAATTCTCCTTCATCTTTCACTCACTGGCCCATCTGTGTGGTGGTCAAATTCCTCAATGTGACCTAGATGTGTTCATCCACATCTGTCGTAAGTCCCGCTCAGGTACCTACGCCCGGCGCCAAATGAATTGTTTGGTCCCATAGGCTGCATTAAGATGGGGTGAAAAACTAAGGATTTTGCTCTAGTTTGAGTTGCCAATCATTCTGGTTCCTTCCTCTTGGTTAAAAGTTGTTTATTTGTTTGGAAACCTGTTATGATACCCTGCAGAATGCAAATGGATTAAATCAAATTCCCCCCCTCCCCTCTCCTCTCCTCCATCTTCGCCTCCCCTGCCAGGCGTGGCCATTCATATTTGTCGCATGTCCCTCGTGGCTAACAGGGCCCTTGGCCTCCCACGGCTGCTGGTGACAGTCATTTGTGGCCACAGCAACAGCCTGGTGGTGGGGGATGGCGGTCCCCTCAATACTGGGGGGACTGAGCACCCTTCCTAGAAATATTGAGGGGGCTAAAGCCCTGGGTGTCTACGAGGTCTGCCCTGCCTTGTACCTGCAGTCAGTCATTCCGGCCAACTGAGGCAACAAGTCCTCAGTAGAGAATCAGCTCTGCTGGGATCATTGGAATTCTGCAAATAGCAGGGGCATCAGTGCCTTGGTACTTCATCCTCTGTTGGGTTCCTCATCGCCTTTTACAAAGGAAATGGGGCTGCTGCAGTTGGACAGTTGCCTTATTTGGTCATATGGCACAAATGGTTGGAGGCCCATGGTCTTAAAGCTTAAGACATGCCTGCAAGGAGGTGTGGGCCAGCTCTGACACAGAGCACTCTGCACCCAAATGGCAGGAAATGCAATCAAACTTCCGAATCTGAACTACACACAGGCTAACACCAGGCAGGCCGCAGAAGAAGGATCTTTCTTGTATCTTTTTGTTTACAAGGGGTCCTTGCACAAGCTATTTCCGATGCTCCTCTGACCCGGAAGTGACCGGAAATAGCATGTGCGCACGCATATGGGCAAGCACTACCCCGCACTCTGGCCTGCTGTGCGATCGGCACTGGAGACACTGGACCGAGGCACAGTAAGTTTGCTGACCCCTGTCCTAGACCAGTCACAGGGGAGTGGCAGGTTTGCCACCATCTTTTTACTTGAATTGTGGCCAATCCAAACAGGCCAAGTTGACAGGCCTTTAGACCCGATAAAGGTTGTCTGTATCTGAACCCAGGCTCCACAGTTGGTTGCAGAAAAACCCTCCTTATCCCCCCCCCCCCATTTAATGATGCTGTGTGTTTATGTAAGCTAACATTGTCCTTCTAGGGCACTGCATTCCTTGGCTTTGTTGTGGTCCAATAATGGTTGCCATTTTCAGAGCCAGGAAGGAATTTTCCTCCAAACAGATTGACCCCGTTTGGAGGTTTTGTCTTCACCATAGCGATAGTCATAACTTTGGTGGATAAGGCATTGAAGGAGCATGTGATATGATGAGAGAAGCCCATCCTTAAGTTGCACTGGTTAAACTGCTTGAAATCCACATTGTAGATGTGATCTTGCAAAGAGAAGGCATGCTTCCACATGCCCTGCTCAAAAGCTGCAATGAGTGAAAAAGGCTCTTCATACTCTATCCATTTCCTTCCAGTAAGCCTACCATTGTTGACAAAGGAATCGGGGGTGCTGCAGTTGGACAGTTGCCTTGCTTGGTCAGATGGCCCAAATGGCTGGAGCACCATGGTATTTAAGGCATGCCTGCAAGGAGGTGCGGCCAGCTCTGACACAGAGCACTCTGCACCCAAATGGCAGGAAATGCAATCAAACTTCCGAATCTGAACTACACACAGGCAGGCCCCAGAAGAAGGATCTTTCTTGAATCTTTTGCTTTAAAACATATTAAAAGGACACTAAAACATGGGCATTAAAACTCTGGGCGGCTTCCAACAAAATCTTAAAATACAATAGTTCGTCAAACATTAAAAGCTTCCCTAAATTTAATGTTTTCCCTTGCTGGTTTGTTGCATTGAATTTGATTCAGAGCAATGGGCCTGTTGTGACATATTATCAGATAACATTGGACAACATTGCTTTTCACATATTTCTGTTCCCTCATTAAAATGGAAGCAAAGAACTAAAGGACTCCTGGATGGTTAAGTCTAATAAAATTTGACTATGTTTCTAATAAAATTCGACTTCGATTTCTTGTCCACGAAGAACACTGGGCTCCCCCCTGCCGCCTTGGATTCCCTGATGAATCCTTTCTTTAGATTTTTCTCGATAAAGTCCTTCAGGTCCTTGATCTCTCGCTCCGACATGGAATAGAGCTTGCCCACCGGCAGCGTGGCCCCCGGGATCCGGTTGATCTGGCAATCATACGGTTGATGCGGTGGCAACGTGTCAGCCTCCCTCTCGCTGAACACCTCCTGTAGGTCCCGATAATACGGAGGAATTTCGGTCGTCCCTGCTTTGCATGCTGCTGCCATCCCGGCCTCCAACCGTCAAGGTAGCTCTAGGCCCAGGCAGTTCTCCATGCAGTGCGCCGACCCAAAAATCAGTGACCGTTGATGCCAGGAGACCACCGGATCGTGCAAGGCCAACCAGCTCATGCCCAGTATGATAGGCGGACCCGCCAACGTGGCCACGTGAAAGGCGATGACCTCGGAGTGGATAGACACCCGCATCCTCATGGGAGGCGTTTGATGGGTCACTTCACCTCCCAACAGTTCTCTCCCATCAATTGTAGTGACTTGCAGCGGAAAATCCAAAGGCCTCAGGTTCAGTTGGTGCTGCTCTGCAAACTCCTTGAAGAAGAAGAAGAGGAGGAGTTTGGATTTGATATCCCGCCTTTCACTCCCCTTCAGGAGTCTCAAAGCGGCTAACAATCTCCTTTCCCTTCCTCCCCCACAACAAACACTCTGTGAGGTGAGTGGGGCTGGCCCAAGGTCACCCAGCAGCTGCATGTGGAGGAGCGGAGACGCGAACCCGGTTCCCCAGATTACGTGACCACTACACCACACTGGCTCTCCAAAAATGACGCCGAAGCTCCGGAATCAACCAAAGCCAACTCCTCCACCGCGTGGCCATTCGGGAGCTCTAGGACCACCTTCAACATTATGCTTGCTTTGGGGTGTCCGAGCCGAGGACTTTCGCTGTTGCTCCCGCCTGGCTGTTTTTTTAAAAAAATATATATTTTATTAGAGTTTTCCAAATTATAACAAGAAAAATGAAAAAGAAAAAAGAAAATACAAAAAAGAAAAACATACAAAATAAAAACAGTTAAAAACACATTAATTTTCATAACATATCTTCCGTACACTTATTTTCCCAGACCTCCTCATACCTCCCTTTTTTGTATTCCAGTTCAATTTGTTAGTTCAGCAAATTCTTACCATCAAGTTTTTACCCTATTCTAATCTTTCATTACATTACCTTACTCTATTCTCCTCATTGTCCTATAAAAACCTTAACCTAAATTTTATTTTTATTTTATTTTTTTATAATATTTTATTAGGTTTTATCAATAGAAAAGTTTAGAAAAATACAAAAACGAAAAAGATACAAAATTACAAAATGCAAAAATACAAACATTAAACACAAAGAAAGAAAAAGAAAAACACATATAAAAGAAAAACAAAAATTCCCTCTTTCTTAATTTCTCATCTTTAGTTAACTTATTTTCCTGACTTCCTCACGTCTCCCATTTTTGTATCCTTTTTAAAGATTGGTTCAGCAAATTCATGTCCTATTAGTTTATCTATTATTAATCCCATCTTACATTTTACCTTGTTGCTAGAACCCCTTCAATTCATTTCAATGTCATCAGCATTCAAAAATTTTGCAATATTTCTGCAAATAAGTTTTAAATTTCCTCCAATCTTCTTCCACCAACTCTTCTCCCTGGTCTCGGATTCTGCTAGTCATTTCCGCCATCTCCATATAGTCTATTAGTTGCATCTGCCATTCTTCCAAGGTGGGTAGGTGTGCTGGTCCCGGGGGTAAGGTACCGTGAGTGTAGCAGAGTCCACACGAAGAGGGGCGAGGTCCGATGCAGAGAGCCGGGCAGGGAACAGGAACGCTGGAACAGAAGGCTGAGCAGGTAACAGGAACGCCGGATGGTCGGGAACAGGAGTACTGGATAGTCAGGAACAGGAAGCCGAGCAGGGATCAAGAACACAGGAAGGTCCGTAGCCAACAACGACGTTGCTCCCGCAACCTGGGGCCGGCCTGACTGGGCTTTTATCCTCTTCTAAGGTCAGGGGTGGTCCCGACCCCCAGGAGCCCCGCCTCCTCTGGCCTTAAGGCGAGCACTCCTCCTGGGGGCAACCAGTTCCCTTCGCCTCTCTGCCCTAAGCCTCTGCAGATCAGGAGAGGCCGAAGGGTTACTGGGCCCTGGAGGAGGCTCACCTGTGGCCACTGAGTCATCAAGCCCCTCTGGGGCCAGAAGGACTTCACCTGGGGCCAGCTCCTGATGCACTGCCACAGGTGCAGGCTCCTCAGCATCTAGGCCTTGCCCCAGTTCAGCCGGCCCTGGAGGCGGGGACTCCTGTGCAGGCTGGGATTCCTCTGTTTCATCCTCCGAATCGGAATCCCAGGCCATCACACCATCCCCCCTCCCAGGCCCCCCCCTCAACCGAGGGTCCGGACCCGGCTTGCCGGGGTACGTCGCATGGAACTCTCGGAGGCAGGCAGGTGCGTGGACGTTGGCCGCTGGTTCCCAGGAACGGTCCTCCGGTCCGTACCCCTTCCAGTCAATGAGATACTGCAGCTTTCCCCTGCGGTATCGGGAGTCCAGGATGCGTTCCACCTCGTACTCAGGCTCTCCCCGAACCAACACTGGCTGCGGTCGGGGACGGTTCGGGTGGAACTCGTCGGGTGGGGCCACCGGACTCAAAAGGGACCTGTGGAAGACCGGGTGAACCTTCAGGGTTGCGGGTAACCGGAGACGGAATGCCACAGGAGAGACTTGGTCTACGATAGGGAACGGGCTGGTGAAGCGGGCGTCCAACTTCCGCGAAGGTCGAGAGGGGTGGAGATGGCGAGTGGAGAGCCAAACCAGGTCACCGACGCGAAGTTCCAGCCCCACCTGGCGGTGACGGTCGGCCTGGGCTTTGTACGCTTCCTTGGCCTGGTGCAGTTGCTCCACCAAAAGCTGTTGCTGGGACTGGAGCTCTTGAAGCCACTCCGTCACTGCCGGGACCGCGGATGCCGGCAGCACCTCTGGAAACAGCCGTGGATGATACCCATAACTGGCCTGGAACGGGGTCTGCTGGGTGGACGCATTCACCGCGTTGTTATAGGCGAACTCCGCCAATGCCAGGTGGTCGACCCAGTCATCCTGCTGGTAGCTGCAGTAACACCGGAGGTACTGCTCCAGCACCGCGTTCGCCCGTTCCGTCTGGCCATCGGTCTGTGGGTGGTAGGCTGACGAGAGGCAGACCTCTGTCCCGAGGGTCTGGTGTAATGCTCGCCAGAACCGGGATGTGAACTGAACTCCCCGGTCGGACACCACGCGCTCAGGTAGTCCATGCAGGCGGAAGACATGCTGAAGGTACAGCTGAGCAGTTTCCTTGGCTGTGGGTACAGATGGACAGGGAGCGCAGTGTACCATCTTGGTGAAATGGTCGGAGAAAACCAGAAGGCAGGTACAGCCACGAGACGAGGGTAAGTCCACTACAAAGTCCAACGAAACCGTGTGCCAAGGGCGCGGTGGAACTGGCAATGGCTGAAGTAGGCCGGGGGGTCGCCCGGTAGAACCCTTGGCGCGGCGACAGACATCACAACCGGATGTCGTGCCCCCTCAAGATGATGGCGCCAGACCTCAAAGGCTACCTTGATGGCCAGTAGTTCCCGCTCCCACACAGTATAGTTACGCTCCGCTGGTAGGAGCTGGCGGGAATAGAAGGCACAGGGTAAGAGTGGCGCTTCAGGACCAATCTGTTGAGACAAGACGGCACCGAGAGCCGTACTGGAGGCGTCGGTCTCCACCACAAAGGGTCGAGAGGGGTCAGGATGTTGTAAGATTGGTGCCCTCTGGAAACAGGCCTTCAACCCCTGAAACGCCTCCTCTGCCTCCTTGTCCCAGGAAAACGGCGTCTTTGGGCGCAGTAGCCGGGTCAACGGGGTGGTGCGATGAGCATAATCAGCGATGAAGGTCCGGTAGTAATTGGCGAACCCCAGGAAACGTTGTAGGTCCTTGCGGTTCCGGGGTGCCGCCCATTCTTGAACCGCTGTCACCTTCCCCGGGTCCATTTGCACCCCATCCGGGGAGAGACGGTGACCAAGGAAGTCCACAGTCCGCTGATGGAACTCGCACTTGCTGAGCTTTGCGTACAAACGGTGCTCACGCAAGCGTTGCAGCACGGTCCGGACATGTCCCTCATGGCGAGCCGGGTCACGGGAGTAAATCAGTATGTCATCCAAATACACCACCACGTACTTGTCTAACAAGTCCTGAAACACGTGGTTGATGTAGCGTTGGAACACAGCAGGCGCGTTGCACAAACCGAACGGCATAACCAAATATTCGAACTGCCCGTACCGGGTCCCAAACGCTGTCTTCCACTCATCCCCGGCTCGGATCCAAATCAAGTTGTAGGCCCCCCGGAGGTCCAGCTTGGTGAACACCTGTGCCCCTTGCACCCGCTCCAGCAGCTCCGAGATAAGGGGCAAGGGGTACCGATCTGGGACGGTAATTTTGTTCAGGGCTCGGTAGTCATGGCAAGGGCGGAGTTCCCCACATTTCTTCTTAACGAAAAGCACTGGTGCCGCGGTAGGCGAGGTGGAAGGCCTAATGAACCCACGCTCCAGGTTCTTGCGCAAGAAGTCCTGCAAAGCCTCGCGCTCTGGCTCTGTTAGAGAATATAAGCGACTCACTGGTAAAGGCGCTCCGGGTTGGAGGTCTATGCCGCAGTCAAAAGGCCGATGCGGCGGCAGCTGGTCTGCCCCCCGTTCCTCGAACACGTCCTGGTAGTCCTGATACACGGCTGGGAGCGTGGGTGCTGCCTCCTCTGAGGGCGCGGCCGCCAGCGTCCCGGATTGAGCATGGGAACATGGGTCTGGGAAGTGCACGGTCCGTTTGACCCAGTCAATCTGAACGTTGTGGGCTTCCAGCCAGTCCATCCCGAGCACCAGGGGGAAGCGGGGCATAGAGGCAATGTCCAAAGTGCGCAACTCCCGGTGCTGCTGGAAACACAGGACCAGGGGCTGGGTCTCCTGAGTAACGGCACCTGAACACAGAAGTCGTCCGTCAATCGCTTCCACCTGGACCGGTACTGGCTTGTTCCGAAGTGGCACCTGATGATGGGCGGCAAAAGCAGCGTCCATATAGGAGCGGGTTGCCCCTGAATCTACCAAAGCATGGGTGTGGATCCAGGGCCCACCTGGAGGGTATAAACGTACCGAAACCATAAGATGTTGCAAGTCCATTGGTGCAGGCCCATTCTGCGCGGTTTGGGACCCCCGGTAGCTAGGGCCATCAGCTACTGGGGTTTGGCGGTTTCCCTGCGGCTGGCGTTTCTCAGGGCAAGACCGAGCGAAGTGTCCACTTCCGCCACAGTAAAGACAGAGATTTCCCTCCCGACGCCGCGCCTTCTCTGCGGGGGAAAGGCGTGGCCGCACTGCCCCGAGCTGCATAGGCTCCTCCGTTAAATCAGTTGTGACCGTGGGGCTGCCGGAAAACGCTGGTGCCGTGAACTGGAAGTGCCGGCGACCCCGGGCCTGACGACGATCCTCCAACCGGTCGTCTATTTGTAGACTCCGTTGAATGAGAGTGTCTAGCGTGGTGGGGCGTTCCATTGTGGCCAACTGATCCAGTACCTCGTCCGAAAGCCCTTCGAGATACTGGTCCCGCAGTGCCGAATCATTCCAGGTCAAGTCCTGTGCCAACAGCCGAAACTCCGTGGTATATGCGGCCACCGTGGACTTGCCCTGTTTCAAACGCCGAATCGCCCGGTTGGCTTGACTCCCTTTCTGGGGGTTGCCGAACGCGGCCTCCAAACGATTGCAAAACCCCGTATAGTCTGCCAGCAAGGGGGAGTCTTGCCTGAGTAGCGGCAATGCCCACTTGGCCGCCTGGTCCTTTAACAAACTAATCAAAAAGTGCACCTTGGTGCGGTCGTCAGGGAAGTTCCGGGCTCGCCCCTGAATATACAGCTTGGCCTGGGCCAGGAACATGGGAAAGCTGGCCGGGGCTCCATCAAATTTCTCAGGTAAAGCCACTGGGTACTTGCCAGGCGCCGGGGCGTCGGCCCCAGGAGCCGGTAGGGCTTCCAAGCGTTGCTGAAGTGCCACAACCGCGTCACTGAGCTGCTGCACGGTGTGAGTCAAGGCCTGGTTCTCCTGGGCCAAAGTCACCAGTGCAGCCGCCTGGTCAGCCATGGCCTCTGGCTCTTCCCGAACGCACCCCTACGAAGGGGGAGTGCGGGTGTGGCGGGAGCAAACTGTGCTGGTCCCGGGGGTAAGGTACCGTGAGTGTAGCAGAGTCCACACGAAGAGGGGCGAGGTCCGATGCAGAGAGCCGGGCGGGGAACAGGAACGCTGGAACAGAAGGCTGAGCAGGTAACAGGAACGCCGGATGGTCGGGAACAGGAGGCCGAGCAGGGAACAGGAGTACTGGATAGTCAGGAACAGGAAGCCGAGCAGGGATCAAGAACACAGGAAGGTCCGTAGCCAACAACGACGTTGCTCCCGCAACCTGGGGCCGGCCTGACTGGGCTTTTATCCTCTTCTAAGGTCAGGGGCGGTCCCGACCCCCAGGAGCCCCGCCTCCTCTGGCCTTAAGGCGAGCACTCCTCCTGGGGGCAACCAGTTCCCTTCGCCTCTCTGCCCTAAGCCTCTGCAGATCAGGAGAGGCCGAAGGGTTACTGGGCCCTGGAGGAGGCTCACCTGTGGCCACTGAGTCATCAAGCCCCTCTGGGGCCAGAAGGACTTCACCTGGGGCCAGCTCCTGATGCACTGCCACAGGTGCAGGCTCCTCAGCATCTAGGCCTTGCCCCAGTTCAGCCGGCCCTGGAGGCGGGGACTCCTGTGCAGGCTGGGATTCCTCTGTTTCATCCTCCGAATCGGAATCCCAGGCCATCACAGTAGGTCTTGTGTCTTCCAATGCTTTGCGATGAGAATTCTTGCTGCTGCTGTAGCATACATAAAAAAAGTTCTATCCTTCTTTAACACCGATTGGCCAACTATGCCCAGGAGAAAGGCCTCTGGTTTCTTCGGGAAAATATATTTAAATACCTTTATCAGTTCATTATATATCATTTCCCAGAAAGCCTTAATCCTTGGGCACGTCCACCAAAGGTGAAAAAATGTACCTTCAATTTCTTTACATTTCCAACATTTGTTATCGAGCAAGTAATATATTTTTGCAAGCTTGACTGGAGTCATGTACCACCTGTACATCATTTTCATAATATTCTCTCTTAGGGCATTACATGCCGTGAATTTAATCCTGGTGGTCCACAACTTCTCCCAGTCAGCAAACATAATGTTATAGCCTATATCTTGTGCCCATTTTATCATTGCAGATTTTACCGCTTCTTCCTCAGTATTCCATTTCAACAGCAGATTATACATTCTTGATAGTATCTTAGCATTGGGTTCTAACAATTCTGTTTCTAACTTTGATTTTTCCACCTGGAAACCAATTTTTTTTATCCAAGTTATAAACCTCTCTTATTTGAAAGTAATGTAACCAGTCTCACACCTTCTCCTTAAGTTTGTCATAGCTCTGCAATTTCAGTTTGTCACCTTCCTGTTCTAGAATTTCCCAATATTTTGGCCATTTAACCTCCATGTTGAGTTTTTTCAAAGCTTTCGCTTCCATAGGTGATAGCCACCTTGGGGTTTTACTCTCCAGAAAATCTTTGTACCTTGTCCAGACATTAAACAATGCTTTCCTGACAATATGGTTTTTAAATGCCTTATGTGCTTTTACCTTGCCATACCATAAATATGCATGGCACCCAAATATGTTATCATACCCTTCAAGATGCAAAACATCTGTATTCTCAAGAAGTAGCCATTCCTTCAGCCAGCAAAAGGCTGCTGACTCATAATAAAGTTTAAAGTCTGGCAGGGCAAACCCCCCTCTGTCTTTGGCATCAGTAAGGATCTTAAATTTTATTCTGGGCTTTTTGCCCTGCCAGACAAATCTAGATATATCTCTTTGCCACTTCTTGAAACAGTCCATCTTATCAATAATTTGCAATGATTGAAATAAAAATAACATTCTCGGCAATACATTCATCTTAATAACAGCAATTCGACCCAGCAAGGAAAGCTTCAGATTCGTCCAAATTTCTAGATCTTTTTTCACCTCTGACCAGCATTTCTCATAGTTGTCTTTAAATAGGTTCACATTCTTGGATGTCATATTCACCCCCAGGTATTTTACCTTCTTTACTAATGTTAAGTCTGTCTCTTTCTGAAACCTCTCTTTCTCTATCGGCATCAATTTTTTCTCCAAAACCTTAGTTTTCAATTTGTTCAATTTAAAGCCTGCCACTTGACCAAAATCCTGGATTACTTCTAGGGCCCTCTTAGTGCTGGATATCGACTCCTGTAATGTCATAACGAGATCATCTGCAAAAGATTTAGGTTTGTATTGTTTAACTCCAACCTGAATACCTTGAATCAAATGGTCCCTTCTAATCATGTTTAGCAAAACCTCCAGGACCGAAATGAAAAGCAGTGGGGAAATTGGGCAACCTTGTCGTGTCCCTTTCTCTATTTTAAACTCTTCTGTAACCACATTGTTTACTATCAATTTAGCTTTTTGTTCAGAATATATCGCACCTATACCATTTTCAAAGTTTTGTCCAACCCCCATCCCCTGAAGATTTTTCTTCATAAAACTCCAGGAAATGTTGTCAAAGGCTTTCTCCGCATCTACGAAAATCAAGACTGCTTTTGTGTTAATGTTCACCTGCAGCTTTTCCAGAATGTTAATTATATTCCTCGTATTGTCCGATAGATGTCTTCCAGGGAGAAAGCCGGCCTGGTCTTTATGTATCACCTCTGCCAAAACTTTTTTCAGTCTTCTAGCCAATATATCTGCAAAGATTTTATAATCCATGTTAAGTAGGGATATGGGGCGATAGTTCTTAAGTTGTGTCTTTTCAGACTCAGTTTTCGGTATAAGTGTGATATAAGCTTCTTTCCACGTCTCCGGCGCCTTTTCCCCGTCCATAATTTCATTGCAAACCTCCTTTAATGGTTGAATTACCGTATTTTTCGCTCTATAACACGCTCCCAACCATAACACGCACATAGTTTTTAGAGGAGGAAAACAAGAAAAAAAATTCTAAACGAAACAGTGGATGTATGATTTTTGTGGTTCATGCTGTGGCCACAGACATGTGATCTGACGGTGAGTTTGGGGTAGCCCAATGCAAAAATCCTGAGGATCTATGTGGATCCGTGCTTTGTAACCACGTTTTTGCACCACTGCGACCCCAGGCAACAGTGGGTGTGTGATTTATTTGGTACAAGCTGTAGCCATGGACATGCTATGTGATCTGATGGTGAATTTGGGGTGACCCAGTGCAAAAATCTGAGGATCCATGTGGATCCATGCTCTGTAACCACGTGAATGAAGGAACTGTCAGTAATGTATGGTATCTCCAATACAGTGATGAAGGAAGAGGAGGGGGGGCTCACACTTGTCCTAGGCAAAGCAGCCAACTCCTATAGGCCTAGGTGCCTTCACCCCCCCCATTAAATATTTGAGGGAGTCATCCCCCACCCCCATTGTGGTATGTGAGTGGGGCTTACCTGGCTGTCCCCCAATATTTTTTGAAGCTGGAAGAGGGAGGGAGGGAGGGAAGGAAGGAAGAGAGAGGGGGAACTCACATTTGTGCAGCTGCCTTGCCTCGAACCGGAGCAAAAAGAGGAGGAGGAGACTCAGGGACATGAGCCTTGTAAGCTGCTTTGTTTGAATTTACCTGTGAGGTGCTGGGGGAGGGACGGAAGGGGAATGCCCCACCTCTCCAAAAGCCATAGAGCAGGCAGACAGGAGGAAGAGAGGCTGTCTCCCTTTCCCCACCTTGGCTTTTACACGTGCAGCTCTTGCCGGCTTCCGAGCGCTCACCTCTCCAAAAAGCCATAGAGCAGGCAGACAGGAGGAAGAGAGGCTGTCTCCTTTTCCCCACCTTGGCTTTTACACGTGCAGCTCTTGCCGGCTTCCGAGCTGCCTCCCTTCTACCACCTCGCCAAAAAGCCATAGAGCAGGCAGACAGGAGGAAGAGAGGCTGTCTCCCGACACTCAGCTGTTGCTCAGCTGTTGCCGGCTTCTCAGCAAGCCAAGCGGAGGAAGAGAGGCTGCGGAACAGCCAGCAAGAGTGGCTCCTCCTGCCTGCATTCGCTCCATAACACGCAGACACATTTCCCTTTACCTTTTAGGGGGGAAAAACTGAGTGTTATGGTGCGAAAAGTACGGTAAATAGTCTTTCAAAGTTCTGTAATACTTGGAGGTTAATCCATCAGGCCCTGGAGATTTGCCCAGTTGCATATTCTGAATCACGCCTTCCACCTCTTGTTCAGTTATTTTGTAATTCAATAATACTTTGTTTTCTTGAGAAATTTTTTGTAATCCATTAGTTTTCAGAAATTGATCAATTTTCGACTCAATCTGCGGCCCTTGTGTATAGAGTTGTTTAAAATATCTCTGGAAGCAGCTTCTAATCTGTGGATTTTGAATATTCTTTCCATCCACTTCAAGATTGGTAACCGTGTTTAGTTTTTGTCTCTTCTTCAGCTGCCATGCTGAAGCTGTTGCTTTCCACATTTATTAGCTGATTCGAAGGTCTTTTGTCTCATCTGTTTAACTTTCCATTCAATGTGCTGATTTATCATTTTCATATATTGTACTTGATATGACTTAATTTCTCTCAAAATCTCTTGTGATTTTGGTTTAGCTCTAAGTTTTTTCTCTCCTTCTCTTATTTTCTCCAAAATCTTCTCTTTTTTCTCATTTTGGGTTCTCCTTTTTATTGCATTTTGCTGAATCAAAAACCCTCTCATTACGGCTTTGCTTGCGTCCCAGATTGTTCTTTTTTCCACTGTGGTCTTCAGATTTATCTCAAAATAGTCTTTTATAATTTTTTGGGCCTTCTTGGTGATTTCTGGATCTCTAAACAAGGTGTCGTTCATCCTCCATCTGAAGGAACCAGTCAATGTTGGTTTCATTTCCATTTTCACAGGATTATGGTCGGAGCAAGTTTTTGGGCAGATTTCCACTTTTCGGATCTTAGGAGCCATTCCTCTGGTTATCCAGATTTGGTCAATCCTTGTCCAAGTCTTTTGGGCTTCAGAAAAGAATGTCCCCTCTCTACCTAGGGGGTTCTTAGTTCTCCAGATGTCAATTAAGTCCATATTGTCTGTCATTTCAAAAAAAGTTTTCGGTAGTCTTCCGTCTTTTGTCACCACTTGTCTTTGTGACTTATCCATATTTGTCGATACCACTCCATTCATATCTCCAAACATAATGATGTTAAAGTCCATAAAGTCCAACAATGTCTCATGCAGTTTCTTATAAAATTCTGATTTCCCCTCATTTGGTGCATATATCCCTACTATCAAGAATTTCTCACCTTGAAATTGTATTTCAATAGCCACAAATCTTCCTTGGTCATCTTTAAAGACAAATTTAGGTGATAAACTTTCTTTTGCGTAAATCACCACTCCTCTCTTTTTAACTTTGTCTGATGAAATAAATTCTCGTCCTAATCTTTTGTTAATTAATACTTTCCTGTGTGTTCTAGTCACATGGGTTTCTTGCAAACATATCAAGTCCAATTTTTCCTTTTTCAATAGATGAAAGATTCTTTTCCTCTTATCGGGGGAGTTCAAACCTCGAATGTTCCAACTTAGTACCTGCAGAGACATTGTATGGTTATTCTGCTTCTCCTCCGACTGCTCCCAGTGCTTGTTCTTGGTCTGTGGGTGGTATCACTTCTGGTTTGTCCAGTCCCAGTGGTAGCTTTGCTAGGTCCAAAACTCCTGGTTTTAATTTTGGTTCTTTTCCCTCTGCCTCTTTTTGTAGATCTTCCTCGTGATCCTTCAGGAATCTCACTTTATCCTCCTCTGATCTTATCTTCACCTTTTCCCCTCTGTAAGTAAAAGACAGCCCCTGGGGAAATTCCCACCTGAAGATGACACTGTTTCTTCTTAACAAGTTCACCAGGTCTCCGTAGTTGGCTCTGAGGTCCAATAGATATTTTGGGATATCTTTAAAAATTTCTATCCTGGAATCCTCTATTTCCAATGATTTCTGGTAATGTAGGCCCAGTATTTTGTCCCTCTCTTCTTTAGATCTGAGTGTAATCAAACAATCTCTTACCTTGTTCTTTCTTCCCCCTTTATTCCCTTTGCCAAGTCTGAAGGCTGTCACTATCTTGAAATCTTTCTCTGGATCAAGGCCCCAGAATTCTTCAAATTCCTGTGTAAGAAAGTCACTCAGTTTGCCTTCTTCCAATTCCGGTACCGCCCTGATCCTTAAATTAGCCTGTTTATCTCTCAATTCAATTAAGGACAGTTGTGCCTTATGGTCTTCTAATTGTTTATTAATTGGCTGTAATTTTCCTTCTACCGCCAGCACCTTTTCTTTAGCTTCGTCGGCAATTTTCCTTGTCAATTTAGATTCCTGCAACAATCGATCAACGGCCTGAGTATTGGAGCTGATAGTTGTAGTATTTAAGTCCATTTTAGCTGACAATTTTTCCAAAGCTCCAAATATTTTGTCTAATGATGCATTTAGTGTCTCTTCAGAGCCCGTACTTTTTGCTCCAGGCTGCCCAGTATCTTCTTTTTCTAGGACAGGAGGCACTACTATTGATTGTCTTCGTTGCTGCAGTCTAGTTTTTATCCTTGAAGGCTGGGGGTTTTCCTGATCCATTACTTTATCTTTAGAATTCAAGGGCACTCACACAGTCAAATTTCTTTTCTGCTGAGAAAGTTTCCAGGCCAGCTGTAATGGAAAATCCCCAGCTATATCCCAGGCCTCCTCTAGGGGAGCACCTTGGCAACAATGTTACTTTCAGGGCAACTTTTTTTCCAAAAGCAGTCCTGCCCTTTTTAACTTTCACTTTTTCAATAAAAGGCAACAGTTACAAAGAGTCCTTTCCAGGTCAAATGCAGAGTGTTCACAAACAGTTACAAATGTTTATAAACGGTGCAACACTTTCTTACTGTCTCTGGCAGACCAATATCAGGGATTAAGCAGTGGTCTTTTTCCTCACTTTCTTATCCTCAAGTCCAAAATTTCCTTCTCCCCCTCACTCTAAGAGGGAGTTCTTGTATCTGGCACTAAAATTTAACTCCTCTTAGTTCTGCTTCCCCAGCTCTAGCTTCAAAAGTCTTTGCTTTAATCCTGTTTACAAAACCGGAAGACGGACTTCCTTTTTGCGCCTTCCCGCTTCAGTGCCAAATTCAAGTTCGTTGCGTCGATCAAAGGCAAGCCAATCCTTTGATCTCCCGATTCTTAGAAAGTCTTACTCACGGGTTGTAGTTTGAAAGCCGAAATCTCAAAGGAAAAAGGTCAGCGCTCTCCGGCATCAGCTGTGCAGCTTCACTCCGCAGAAGTAGCGATCAACTCTCAGCACCGCGCCACACACCCGTCTCGCTCCGGGACTCTTTGCCGAGTCCCTTCACCAAACGGGGGGGTGCAAAAGGTGCCCGCCGAGTCCCACGGTCGCAGGCTTCCCTTGCCTGCGGTTTTCGGAAGGGTCCCCCGCTTCGCTGTAGCAGGGAGACCCGATTTCTGCAGAGCTTCTCCCTCCGACTTAGAGGGATTCCGCCATTGCCGATGGCGCCGCCTCCGGAAGTCTAACCTAAATCTTATTTTTAATAACTTCTCTTAACCATTATATTCTTTCCTAATCCCTTAAACTTTTATACCAGAGCCAAGCAGTTTCATTTCATACATCCATCTAGTATTCATCAATTATGTAGGATAATCCTAATAACAAAAAATAAAAAATAAAGATAAAGAAAATCTTCATCCAACGTCCCATCCCCCAGGTCCCGGGTTTGTCAGTCCATTTATCCCATTAAACTGGCACATTAACCTGGTGATCTTATATCCGAGGCTCTTAAATCTCTTCCACGTCCCTTCCACTGTTTTTCTTCATATTTTCTTTTCACTCGTGTGATCTCCAATTTAATAATGCTCCTTCCAACCAAAAGGTCCCTTTTCCACAGTCCAAACTGAGCTCCATGTAGTACTTAAAAGCATGTTTCAAAGCCCCTCCAAACTTTGGAATCCCCATATCTCCAAGCCTCTCACAGTCCACTACCAGACTCGGAAAGTCCATATGTCCCTGCTCAGGGGGGTCAATCCAACCCCCCATTTCCAGTCCAATCCAAACTTCTTCTTTCCGAGTCTGATTTTTTCGAAAGCCAGTTGCCAATTCCAAAGATTCATGTTCCTGCAGGGCCGCAACCTCCGTCTGTGGCTCCATTTCTGACTCCCAAGGTTCAGCAGAATCCTCTTCTTTCTTCTGTTCTAACAAGACACAATCTTGGTATAAATCCTGGGTAAACTCCATCCTTTTTTTCTACTGCCTGTCCAAGATTTCCCACAGTCTGCTTAAGGTTCCCAACCAAGTCAGTCATCAAATTCATTCCCTCATGGAATTCTTCCAGTAGAGCATTTGTTTTGAGAAAAGCGCACAACAACATTTCTGAGTACATTGTCCTTCAAGGTCACCATTCAATTCCCACAGGTTATACTGTAACGGCTGGAAAATCCCTAGTTACAGTTTCACTATCTCCCCCTAGAGGGAAAACTTCTGTTACAAATCCAGCCCCAAAGTTTCTTTTACTTTTAGATACTTTGTCAATCGTTGTTATTTTTAAGTTGCAAAAAGAAACAGTGGAATCGCAGCTCCCCCCCCCCTTCTTTTAACTATCTGTCAAACAGCTTCTGTCCTGGTCAATGAGCTTCAAACGTCAGTCCTGACACCCCGCTCCCTGGGTCAGGAGGGTGGAAAATTACTTTGTTTTAAACTTACTTCTGCAGGATAAAACAGTCCAAAGAAAGCACCCCCTTCTCATCCTGCTGCCGAAGGGGGGGGTTCAGCTATTTTAGATGATGAAATCCACTCCTTTAAAATGATTTTCAAAACTCTAGTTTACTTTGTCTTTGCTTTGTTCAAATTACAAAAAAAGGAAGGTTGACTTCCTGTTAGACCTTCCCGTTTCAGTACCGAATTGCAATGCATTTTTGAGTCCAATTCCTTTCTTTTCCCAGTTCCTTAAATTGTGGTTCGATTTTCCTGAGTTTAGGTACTCACAGTGGTTGTTTTTAGAATCCAAATTGTCCAAGAAGAAGGCAGCGCTCTCCGGCAGTGGCTGTGCGGCTTCACTCCACGGAAATAGCGGTAGACTCTCAGCACCGCACCACTTCCCCCTCTTCGCTTCGGAGCCCGTTATTGGGCTCCTTTGCGGGTTGGGGGGGCGCTAAGGGTGCCCGCCGAGTCCCAAGGTCACAGGCTTCATCCACCTGCGATTTCTAAAGGGTCCCCGCTTCGCCGTAGCGGGAAAGACCCGTTTCGCGCAGAGCTTGTCCCTCCGTTTCAGAGGGAGTCCGCCATTGCCGGTGGCGCCACCCCGGAAGTGCTCCCGCCTAGCTGTTGCCTTGGTTCACCACCAGCCAGGCTTCCTCGTTTCCCGAAGTCTGGGGTTCCTCTGCCTCTGCCTGCTGGGTGGCCCCAACCATTCCCTGTGTGCTGGTCCCGGGGGGAGGTTACAGTGAGGTGTGGTCAGAGTCCGGTCCTGGGTCGAGGCTCTGGAGACTGTCCACCCAAGGGCGAAGCGGGGTCCAAAGCGAGGGGCCGGGCAAGGTCGAGAACTCTGGAAGAACAGGTCTGGGTGCTGGCAGAAACAGGTTTCCAACGACGTTGCTCCCGCAACCTGGGACCGGGCTGACTGGCCTTTATCTTCTCTGAGGCCAGGGGCGGTCCCGGCCCACAGGTGACCCGCCTCTCCTGGCCTTAAGGCGAGCACTCGTCCTGAGAGAACCCAGTTCCCTCCGCCTCTCTGCCCTGAGCCTCTGCAGCTCAGGAGAGGCTGGAGGGTTACTGGACCCAGGGGGAGGCTCACCTTCCCCTGACAGGGCTGGGAGAGGCACACCTGTAGGCAATTGGTCCTCAATCACCTCCGGAGCCAGAGTGGATTCATCTGGTGTCTGCTCCTGAGGATCTGGCACAGGTGCAGGCGCTTCAGATTCAAGGCCCTGCCCCGGCTCAGCCGGCCTTGGAGGCGGGGACTCCTGTGCAGGCTGGGATTCCTCCGGTTCAGTCTCTGAATCAGATTCCCAGGCCATCACACCCTGCCAGTTACGACGCTCCGGACACACTCTGGCAAAGTGCCCCGTTTTCTGACAGAAAAAAAGATCTCTTGGCAGCTTGCCAGTCTTTCTTCTCTTTGCCACCCGGCCGTTGAGCTTTCGAACCTTCCTGCGCACGGGCTGAGTCTATTTCCATGGGCTCCGGCTGTTGTTGACCTTCGGAAGCAGCTGCCAGCATTTCAGGAATGTGGTTACCATGGAAACTCCGGCCCTTGCCCTTTTTCCTTTCCCGCAGTCTGGCTTCCTGCCTCAGCCCCACCGCAAGAGCAGCCTTCGTTAACTCACCCATATCCTTTGGACGGGGGGCCCTAGCAAGCTCATCCTTAACTTCGGCGTTCAGTCCAGCCTTAAACAAAGCTTGCACAGGCTCTGATTCCAAATCCCATCCCAGTTTGTGCACAAGCATAGCGAATTCTGACCAGTAACTACGCACCGTAGATTTGCCTTGCTTCAAAGCCAAAAGCTCCTCCTGCGTCTTGTCAATTAAACTTTGATCTGCGTAGATAAAGTCCATCGCTTGCCAAAACTTAGGCAGACTTCGATGCGCTTCATTATTAGAGGCAATTAACGGCCTGACCCAACTTTTAGCCCAGCCCCCCCCCGACAGGAGCCTAATTATGTGAGCAACTTTCTGAGCATCGTTGGCAAACTGAGCTGCTTCAAGCTCCAAAAAATATTTCATCTCCGTCTTAAAATCACAATAAGCCTCCGGATCGCCATTAAACTTTTCCACCCACGCACCTTTGCCCCTCGCTAGTAGCCCACCTGTGGCTCCACCTTGAGCAGCTCTGCATTCCTCCAGACGCGACTGCAGGTCCAGTCCGGCATTCCGCTTACGCAGCTCAGAAAGCTCCTTCTCCATTTTCTGCTTTTAGTTCCTCTCTCTAGCTTTCAGCAGAAGAGTCGAGTCATGCTGTAAGGAGTGGGTGCTGCCAAAGCTAGCAGAGATAACGTTCCAGGCTCACAGCCATTTCTGTTCTGAAGATTTATTTGCACAGACATCTTTAACGCCTGCTTGGCCTTGTCAGTTAATAGCGCAGTTTACTTTACTACTGTTTACTTTGCTAAGGAAGCCTCCTACTTGAAGAACTATGCCAAGGAAGCCAACGACAAACTGTTTGGTGTTGATGGGTCACTATTGGAGAGGTAGCTCAAAGCTTAGGTGGTGTACCCCCAGATTTTTGAAGAAAAATTCAGTGGGTATCAGCCCACGTGTAGTTCAGATTCTGCAGTTTGATTGCACCCACATGGCAGAAAATGCATCATGCTCTGTGTCAGAGCTGGCCCACACCTCCTTGCAGGCATGTCTTAAGCTTTAAGACCATGGGCCTCCAACCATTTGGGCCATATGACCAAGTAAGGCAACTGTCCAACTGCAGCAGCCCCATTTCCTTTGTAAAAGACGATGAGGAAACAAAAAGGTGAAGAAATAAGAAAGCACAGATTTTTGAAGAACAATTCAGTGGTGCATCCCGGGGTATCAGCCCATGTGTAGTTCAGAATCTGCAGTTTGATTGCACCCAAATGGCAAAAAATGCAGAGTGCTCTGTCTCGGAGCTGGAAAATCAATAAAAAAAATTGAAAACCCCCCAGAAAGATTGAAAATCTCATTTTCTTTAGGAAAACAAGGAGAACAGGGGATTAACCTCATGCTCTGAAAAGGCTGCAAAACAAAGATCATGCATAAATTGTGCCTAAGGAAGGTTCTAAACAGCTGAGGGGTGTAGGTTGGTCCTGCTGCTAGTACCCGTCTGGCTTTTAAGAGCCGCAAAACTGCCGCAACAAACGAGGGTTGTTTAAAAGATAGGGAATATAGAATGCAAAATGGTTGACAATTCAGACTGCCTGCTCTGGTCCAGTCCTGTACTGACAGTACCTTCCCAGAGTATGATATTGTGATGTTTCCTTTGGAGGTCTTTAAGCAGAGGCTTGACAACCATATGTCAGGAGTGCTCTGATGGTGTTTCCTGCTTGGCAGGGGGTTGGACTCGATGGCCCTTGTGGTCTCTTCCCATTCTATGATTCTATGATTCTATGATCTCAGCCGTTCAAACAGTGGCTTGGGTGGGTGGCACCAGTCGCAGATAAAGTGCCTTTGCCCGTGCAAGTGGGAGTTGGCCCCCTTCACACCTTTTGGACTTGGGAGCTTTCAGTGTGTTAAAAGGTCATTGTCCGCCTAGTCATAGGAGGCGATAGCAGTGGGGCAGCTACAAGAATTCTTGGAAAACACAGATGATTTAAATCCATGCCCATCTGGGTTCAATCCTGGCCGAAGAACTGAGTCAGTCTTGGTCGCCCTGATGGATGACCTTTGCAGACAGCTGCCTATGAAAATCTAAGGGTTATGAGAATCGGAGGCAGTGTATCTTTACTTAGTTGCTTCCATTTTAAGGGGGGAAGAGAAGCATGCATGTGTGAAAAACAATGTTGTCCAATGAAATTTGATATTGTGTCACACCAGGCCCACAGATGTTTGAAGAAAAATTCAGTGGTGCATCCCACGGTATCAGCCCATGTCCCCCAAGACGGCATGAACACAACATGGGGTGTGCTGAAATTGCATGACCCCAGGGAATATTTTTTTTGGGGGGGGCGCTTCAACATTTTGGGGGCCCTCAGCCCATGTCCCCCTAGACGGCATGAGCACAACATGGGGTGTGCTGAAATTGCATGACCCCAGGTAATTTGGGGGGGGCGCTTCAACATTTTGGGACCCCTCAGCCAATGTCCCCCTAGATGGCACAAGAACACCATGTGGTGTGCTGAAATTGCATGACATGACCCTAGGGAATTTTGAGGGGGACCCTTCAACATTTTGGGGGCCCTCAGCCCATGTCCCCTTAGATGGCATGTGCTGACATCACACTGCTCCAGGGCATTTTGAGGGGGGCACCCCCTTGAAAATTTGGGGTCCTTGGCCTCCCCATCCTGTATATGTCACAAGCACACCATGGGGGTGTGCTGACATTGTGTGATCCCAGGGATTTTTGAGGGGGCCCACGCCTATTGAAAATTTTGGGAGTACCTTGACCCCCTAGATATCTCAAGCACACCATAGGGAGTGTTAAAGTCTCACTGTCCCAGGGAATTTTGAAGGGGCCCACCCCTTCTTTAAAATTTCGGGGGTCCTCAGTCCTTTGCCACTATAGGCTGTGCAGTCATGCCACAGGGTGTGCTGATGTCAGGCCTCTGGATTTCCCTCTTGCATAGATGCTGTATTGGGTCCCTGGACAGCAGGTGGAGGATATCTGCAGGATTAGGAGCAACTGAGGAAAGACACAGTTGTTGAAAATTAGGCTTCCGGGTACTTATAGAGGAGAAGGAACTTGACTGGGAGTGGGATTTGTGGGGCTGGCAGGGTGAGGTTTGGGGCTGGGGCTGGGGCTGGGGCTGGGGCTGCAGCAAGAAACTGCTAGGGTGTTTTCCTTGGGGGAACAGTTTGCGATAGAACACTGGGGAAAGAGTTTGTGGTGTAAAAATCCTTTTTTAAAAAAGTTTGTATTTATAATCATAGAATCATAGAATCATAGAATCATAGAGTTGGAAGAGACCACAAGGGCCATCGAGTCCAACCCCCTGCCAAGCAGGAAACACCATCAGAGCACTCCTGACATATGGTTGTCAAGCCTCTGCTTAAAGACCTCCAAAGTAGGAGACTCCACCACACTCCTTGGCAGCAAATTCCACTGTCGAACAGCTCTTACTGTCAGGAAGTTCTTCCTAATGTTTAGGTGGAATCTTCTTTCTTGTAGTTTGGATCCATTGCTCCGTGTCCGCTTCTCCGGAGCAGCAGAAAACAACCTTTCTCCCTCCTCTATGTGACATCCTTTTATATATTTGAACATGGCTATCATATCACCCCTTAACCTCCTCTTCTCCAGGCTAAACATGCCCAGCTCCCTTAGCCGTTCCTCATAAGGCATCGTTTCCAGGCCTTTGACCATTTTGGTTGCCCTCCTCTGGACACGTTCCAGTTTGTCAGTGTCCTTCTTGAATTGTGGTGCCCAGAACTGGACACAGTACTCCAGGTGTGGTCTGACCAGAGCAGAATACAGTGGCACTATTACTTCCCTTGATCTAGATGCTATACTCCTATTGATGCAGCCCAGAATTGCATTGGCTTTTTTAGCTGCCGCGTCACACTGTTGGCTCATGTCAAGTTTGTGGTCAACCAAGACTCCTAGATCCTTTTCACATGTACTGCTCTCAAGCCAGGTGTCACCCATCTTGTATTTGTGCCTCTCATTTGTTTTGCCCAAGTGCAATACTTTACATTTCTCCCTGTTAAAATTCATCTTGTTTATTTTTGCCCAGTTCTCTAATCTGTCAAGGTCGTTTTGAAGTGTGATCCTGTCCTCTGGGGTGTTAGCCACCCCTCCCAGTTTGGTGTCATCTGCAAATTTGATCAGGATGCCCTTGAGTCCATCATCCAAGTCGTTGATAAAGATGTTGAATAAGACCGGGCCCAAGACAGAACCCTGTGGCACCCCACTAGTCACTCTTTTCCAGGATGAAGAGGAACCATTGATGAGCACCCTTTGGGTTCGGTCAGTCAGCCAGTTACAAATCCACTGAGTGGTAGCATAGTCAAGACCGCATTTTACCAGCTTCTTTACAAGAATATCATGGGGCACCTTGTCAAATGCCTTGCTGAAATCAAGGTAGGCTACATCCACTGCGTTCCCTTCATCTACCAGGCTTGTAATTCTGTCAAAAAACGAGATCAGGTTAGTCTGACATGACTTATTTTTCAGAAATCCATGCTGACTATTGGTGATCACAGCATTCCTTTCTAGGTGCTCACAGACTGTTTGCTTAATGATTTGTTCCAGAATCTTCCCTGGTATTGATGTCAGACTGACTGGGCGGTAATTATTTGGGTCCTCTCTTTTCCCCTTTTTGAAAATAGGGACAACATTTGCCCTCCTCCAGTCTGCCGGGACTTCGCCTGTTCTCCAGGAATTCTCAAAGATGACTGCCAGTGGTTCTGAGATCACATCTGCCAGTTCTTTTAATACTCTTGGATGCAGTTCATCTGGCCCTGGAGACTTGAATACATCTAAACTAGCCAAATATTCTTGTACTATCTCCTTAGTTATTCTGGGCTGTGTTTCCTTTGCTGAATCATTTGCTCCAAATTCTTCAGGTCGGGCATTGTTTTCTTTATCGGAGAAGACTGAGGCAAAGAAGGCATTGAGTAGTTCAGCCCTTTCTGTGTCCCCTGTTTGCATTTCACCATCTTCTCCTCTGAGTGACCCCACAGTTTCTTTGTTCTTCCTTTTGCTACGAACATACCCATAAAAGCCTTTTTTGTTGCTTTTAACCTCTCTAGCAAGCCTGAGTTCATTCTGTGCTTTAGCTTTTCTGACTTTGTGTCTACACGTGCTGGCTATTTGTTTGAATTCCTCTTTGGTGGTTTCCCCCCTTTTCCATTTTTTGTACACATCCTTTTTTAATCTTAATTCAGTTAAAAGTTCTTTAGATAGCCACCCTGGCTTCTTTAGGCACCTTCCATGTTTCCGTCTCATTGGTATTGCCTGACGTTGTGCTTTTAGTATCTCCCTCTTAACAAACTCCCAGCCATCATGAACTCCCTTTCCTTTTAGTATTGTTGTCCATGGGATCTCACCCAGCACTTCCCTAAGTTTTATGAAGTCGGCTTTCTTAAAGTCAAGAAATTGAGTCCTAGTATGCTTGGCTACTCCTTTCCGCTGTATAGTAAACTTCAGAAGAGCATGATCACTCGCGCCTAATGATCCTTCCACTTCTACCCCACTAACCAGGTCATCAACAGATCTAAAATGGACCAGATCTAAAATGGCTGTTCCTCTTGTTGCTTCTCCCACTTTCTGGACAATGAAGTTGTCTGCAAGGCCAGTGAGGAATCTGTTTGACCTTATGCTCTTGGCTGAGTTTGATGTCCAACAAATATCTGGGTAATTGAAGTCCCCCATTACTACTATCTCCCTTCCTTTTGCATGCTTGGCCATCTGTTCCAGGAAGGCATCATCTATGTCCTCCGTTTGGCTTGGGGATCTATAGTAAACTCCCACAATGAGGTCTCTGTTATTCTTCTCTCCCTTAATTTTGACCCAAATGCTCTCACTTTGGCTTTGAGGATCTAAATCTTGGATCTCTTCACAGGTATACACATCCCTGACATATAACGCCACTCCTCCTCCTTTCTTGTCTGGTCTGTTTCTCTGAAATAGATTGTATCCCCCCATTATTACATTCCAATCGTGGGACTTATCCCACCAGGTTTCAGTGATGCCTATTATGTCATATTTAGTTTGCTGTACCAAGAGCTCAAGCTCATCTTGTTTATTTCCCATGCTATTTATTGATTGATACTTGTGCTAAGACAGACAGAAATAATATTCATTATAAATATATATTTTATAATATACTGAGTTAAAACAGCTACTTAAGCTAAGAAAGAGCAGAAAGAAAGTCAGAAGGAAGAAAATACAAGAAAAAGAGAAAACAAAAGTAGAAGACAAAGGGAAAGAAAGAAAACAACTAAAGGGAGAGACTAGAATAAAAGGACTTCTGGGTCTCAGTAGCTACGTATGATACTGGTTTATAGAAAATAGAATGTTAAAGAGAGTATTTTTTTTCAATCTTCAAATTCAGATACTGCAAGTTCATTTTCTCTTTCACACAAAAGGTCCATAGGAAACTTCCAATCCTTAACAAATGCTAGTAACGATTTTTCTCTAATTAAACATGTTAGCTTAGCCATCTAAGGCAATGTGGGGTAAAACTCCTGTGGTTGTAGATATTTTTATTTTATTTTTTGCAGCAAGGGAAGGGCTGGGAGCAAGGTCATTGAGGCTTTTCCCAGTCCATGAAATTCAGAAGCATTATAAACAAACATTACAATTCAACTTTAGCTTAAACACATTACTACTTTCATCTCGGGTTTCCCCCACCTTAAAAAAGAAAGAAAAAATGCTTTCAGACTACCCAAAAAGGATTAGCAATGAGATTGTAAACTTGAGGACGGGAACTATCTTTTTTGTTTGTGTGTGGGGAAAATTTTTTTACTTAGACATAATATTTGTACCTACTTAACATTTGGTTTATCAGTTTTCCTACTACATAAAGACCAAATATTAATACAACTTTTATAGTAGCAAAAAGCAAAGGCAGCTTTGCATAGCCTATTGCGTTTAGGCGTTATTCAAGCTTAAGCTTTAGGCCCGGACCAAAAATTTCAAAGCCAATGTTTCCAAAAGATTGTGCTGTTTTAATATTAAGTGTGAAAACATTTAAACAATCGTCACTTACAGTTCCCATAGTTGTTTGCTAATAGTAATGGAGAATCTGTGACTCTTTTGGATGCTATTGGGACTCTAGCTGGAAGAGAAGCTGGAAAAGGAATAGCTGGGGAAAGACACAGCTGTTGATAATGAGGCTTCAGCGTTCTTAGAGGAGAAAGGGGCGAGGCAGAAAGGCTTTTGATTTTCTTTCACCCATAGAAGCCCAGCTAATACATTTATATATATTAGAAAATTTCAGTACTTCCTAATCCATGAAATTCAGAAGCTTTATAACGAAACATCGCAGTACACCTTTAGCTTAAACACATCCCTGCTTTTCTCTCTGGTACTGAATGTGGGAAACACCCTATGTGCTTTACAGGCATTTCACACAACCTTGCCATTACTTGATAAGTGTAATTGCGTGTCAAGGTCCCCAAGCCACCCCTCAAATAACTCACAACACACACATAATTTTTCTTTAAGGTTTTTGGCATAATTTTGGCCACAACTTTATTAACATACATGATTGTTAGTGGTTGCTTAGGCATTGGTTAAGACTATCTGTCGTCGTCCCCCCCGCCCCCCGCCTGGGGACAGAACTTACTTCCGGATTCCACCGAAAGCCAGTAAGGGAAAACAATATTGGGGAGAAATGGAGCTGAGCGACAGGCCCTCACTTCTCCCCGCATGCTCCCTAGGGCTTGCCGGTCCTAGCCCCATTCCAGGGATTCGGACAAAAACATGGCAAGCCCCTGGGTTCCTTTAACGGAATTCCCTTTCCGCAGCAGCGTTGGAGGGGCAGGCCCAGCCAGTCCTTGCCCCTCTTCCAACCAATTTGATAACCAATGCCTAACCGCAACTTACAAGTTGTGACAATTTGCAGTAGGCAAAAAACAAATCAGCCAGATGGACAAAATTCCTACCAGTCCCCTGCCACAGCAGCAGATGACCCCATGACAGGCATAGCAAGGTCAACGCAGAAAACCCTTAAATTTAGGGCGGGCGGGAAAGAGAAAGTTTCCAAGCTGCGTGCACAGAATATAAAGCATTAGATCCCTCCCACCAAATTGCAACACATAAATTGCCCCAGCAACTCAACCAACTAATCATTGCCACAGGCCAACTTTCCAATCCTGCCTGGCAACCAAGGGGGGGGGTGGCCTGATAGACCCCACCGCAACCAGCGCTCTCCATTAAGGAGAACACTCTTTGTCACATGAAAGTGGTGGGGCGTGGGTGAGAAGGCAAAACCTGTTTACATCCCAGGGGAAAGATGTAGCCTCTTCGGCTGTGTCTGTCTTTCCAACCAGGGAAATGTTAATGCAATTTGGACTGTAAACAGAGTCAGGTACAGCTGTCCCCATGATCATAGCTGGAAGAAAATTACATCTGTGTCCACAGAAATGCCTGCCAGTGTTTCAGTTCATGCTTACATGCCCACATGTGATTTCAGCTGAAGTCTGCTTATGTGCTAGGGAAATCAAGCAGGCAAACATTTGGCAGCAACTCGCCATGCACTCGTAATGTACAGTACTTCCAGTCTGTAGGATGGTTCAGTTAAGAGAGATGTGATGTTTCGTTTCTCTGTGCCAAGTAACTGCAGCATCACAAGCAAGTTCCCCAGAGGTTGCAAAACTTGACACAAAGATTCCATAAGCCCCTCTGCTTCTCAAAAGGCTAAACTGTGCTCTCGCCTCTTTTTTTTGCTCATTGTTAGTGCCCTCGCGTATGCATCTTGCTTTGTTGGGTTGCCAGGCTCCATAGAATCCTAGAGTTGGAAGAGACCACAAGGGCCATCGAGTCCAACCCCCTGCCAAGCAGGAAACACCATCAGAGCACTCCTGACATATGGTTGTCAAGCCTCTGCTTAAAGACCTCCAAAGGAGGAGACTCCACCACACTCCTGGGCAGCAAATTCCACTGTCAAACAGCTCTTACTGTCAGGAAGTTCTTCCTAATTGTTATGGTAAAATCTGGGTGCGAGGCTGCTCTGCCACCCAGCTCGCCGGACTAAGTCCGCGGGTCCCTGCGGAGGAAAATGAGCTCAGCCGGAGACAGGAGCAAACTGCAGAAGATCCAAGTTTATTGAGCAACAGGTTCAAGGCGAGATTGAACAGCGAGAAAGGGGTGACATGAACTTTTGAAACTTCCCTCCATGTCCCAGAATACAGTGCAAAATACATCCCAGTTACATCATGAATACATTAAGAAGAGGTTGGGTTACACAGAATTAACATATGGAGGAGGGAGGGGGGAATATGCAGAGCTGGAGATATGCGCAGATAAGCACATCCTGAGTACCGGTGATGAGAAGACAATGGTCCATGTATGCATAGCCTGCCACCTGGCATTGCCCGGAGGAAAGGCTTGGCAGAGTGATTTGACAGGATTAGGGTCTTGACACCTTGCTTGAGGGATTATGGAGGACAGGGGAGGTGTCATGGAGTCCTAGAGAAATTGAGCAAATTGGCACGTTGATTTTCTATGAATTTTATAGATTTTAGTCCCTTTTGACATTGACAATTGGAAATAAATGGATATATTGTAGCGAAGAAGAAGGTGAAGAAGACACGCCCCCCCTTCCGTATCATAATGTTTAGGTGGAATCTTCTTTCTTGTAGTTTGGATCCATTGCTCCGTGTCCGCTTCTCTGGAGCAGCAGAAAACAACCTTTCTCCCTCCTCTATATGACATCCTTTTGTATATTTGAACATGGCTATCATATCACCCCTTAACCTCCTCTTCTCCAGGCTAAACATGCCCAGCTCCCTTAGCCGTTCCTCATAAGGCATCGTTTCCAGGCCTTTGACCATTTTGGTTGCCCTCCTCTGGACACGTTCCAGTTTGTCAGTGTCCTTCTTGAACTGTGGTGCCCAGAACTGGACACAGTACTCCAGGTTGAGGTCTGACCAGAGCAGAATACAGTGGCACTATTACTTCCCTTGATCTAGATGCTATACTCCTATTGATGCAGCCCAGAATTGCATTGGCTTTTTTAGCTGCCGCGTCACACTGTTGGCTCATGTCAAGTTTGTGGTCAACCAAGACTCCTAGATCCTTTTCACATGTACTGCTCTCAAGCCAGGTGTCCCCCATCTTGTATTTGTGCCTCTCATTTTTTTTGCCCAAGTGCAATACTTTACATTTCTCCCTGTTAAAGTTCATCTTGTTTGTTTTGGCCCAGTTCTCTAATCTGTCAAGGTCGTTTTGAAGTGTGATCCTGTCCTCTGGGGTGTTAGCCACCCCTCCCAGTTTGGTGTCATCTGCAAATTTGATCAGGATGCCCTTGAGTCCATCATCCAAGTCGTTGATAAAGATGTTGAATAAGATCTTATTTATTTGTCTGTTCCCTAAGATTGCCCTCCCCCCCCCAACTTTGAAACGTGTCATTCATTTAATAAATGAGGGAGATGGGAGGGGTGCGTGTAGGAAGCTAGCACAAAGCTGCAGACAAACTGAGCAGGTCTGACAGCAAAAACCCTCAGTCTTGTCAAGTTTGTTTCAGAAATTCATCTCTGCTGCTACCATTGATAACTTGGATTACTAGACTATGCCAGTCCAGAGAACACCAGGCTGTTTCAAAGTGAGTTTTAGGAACATAGGAAGCTGTTTTATACCAGGTCAGCTGGTTTGTCCATCAAGCACAGTGTTGTCTATTCTGACTGGCAGCACCTCTCCAAGGTGTCAAGCAGAAGTCTTTTCAATCACTTGCTATCTGATCTTCTTAACAGGAAATGCCAAGATTTCAGTCTGGGACCTTAAACGTGCAGTGTATGTGCTGTGCCTCTAAGATTATGGTCTCTTCTTTGAAAGCAGATACCTTGTGTAGCAGCTCTAGACCCTTGGTTAGGGGTACTTAAAGGGTTAAGATGTTCTACATGAGCAGAGGCTTGGGCTCAAGTTTATTATTTCTTCAATACCAAGCTGCAATCTACTCTGAATTTTAGAGGCAAATGGCAAGTTGTCTTTTTTGAAGATTTCATTTAACTGGTGATACTGTAACAAGTTTTCTTATCCATTCTTGAATGTCTTTTGGAAGAGCATACATGAACGAATGGTGCATGCACACACACAAAAATGGCAGTGTAGTCCATACTTATTTAGCACCATGTAGTTAATCAGTTCCCTTTTCCTATTTGCAACCAGAACTTGAGGCATCTGGGGTTGACTTCTCTCCTGTTTGGAAGGTTAACCTTTGAAACCCTCAGAGATAGAACACTTAAAGCAAACGAATAAGAGAGTGTGGTTCCACTCATGGCCTACGGGTCCCAAGAATGTGGCCTCCAAACTACATCTCTTCCTTAAACCGGCAGGATGGCTATTATTTGGAAGAAGGGGGTAGTTCATCCCGATTCTGAGTTCTTATCTCTGCTTTGCTTTGTTGGTGGGCTGAACTAATTAGTGCCGAAAGCAGTCCTTGTTACCACATATGAGACTCTGGATAAGTGACAGGTCTTTGTGCAGATGTGAATCCTTTCTTTTTTGTAACTCACTGTTTTGTCTTGTCTGCATTCGGCATCCCACAGAACACGCGTCTAACAAACCTCACCCATGCTGTGCAAAATCTATTGGAAACTGTCCCTATCTTCAAACATACAAAGACATATTATCCTGATTTCTCCCTCTCTCTTTCCATAGACTATGATCAGGCATTCCTCAGCTAGCTTGTCTGCAACCTATTTCCTTCACTGAAACAATGCCTGAATTATATTCTTGAAAGCAGGAGAGGATCATTCCCCCCCCCTTTGTTTTCTTTTGAAAAGAACAACAACAAACAAGGTAGAGCAGAAATGGAGATCAAGGCAACAGATCTGGAAAGGTGCTTTGAAAGTCAGAATACAAACTATTCTAGGCGAAAGGGTGGACAACAGAAGAAAATATACAGATTGACAGGGACTGGCCTCAGGCCTGCTGACTGGGAAGTGGCATTTATTGACTCCTGCTTGCAGGGCTGAGAACTGGGAAAGGTGGTAATTCCAGCATCTTGTTTCATTGATTTCCATAGGATTTAAATATGACTAAAGGAGTGGTATAACGGTTAATTCTGCAGTGCTAGAGCTAACCATGACAGTCCCAAGTCATGTCCTCAATGCAAGTAAATAGCACAAGGCCCAGTTTATTAGGATCAGTATGCTCCTACATAAAGTTTCTTGGTGCAAAGCCGCATTGAGTGCAATGAAATTTATTTCTGGCTGCATAAGTACAACTTGCAAAACACACTGAGCTTTAACAAAATCTTCAGCCAGTGCAAATGCAGCTTTAGTTTTAATTAGAAATGCAAACAATATTGCACAGGAGTGTTACCATTCAAATTACTAATGTGCAGTAGGAACCCCATCAAAGTAATGAAATGTGTGGCCTTCCTTGGTTACTTCCCTTGTTCTCTTGACCTCCTCCATTCTAACGTTACGAAGAAACTTGAATGAGGCAAGAATAAGGGTGTAAATTAACTGGACACCCCTGCAGATAATATCAACACTCTGGTTCTGCAAAACGTCCAGGAATTAGATGCTTCTCTACATTCTCCTTTCAGCACACCACAGGACTAAAGTTTAACCAGTTCCATGTGTTTGTGATTTCCTCTGGTTAGCATATGTAACAACACCCAGAACTTAATTGTGTGCATATTTCAAGTCTCCACCTCTCCTCAATTGCTGCTCAAAATAATGCATACTTTTTTTTAAAAAAAAAAACTGCCTGATAGAGCCATTTCCTTTTCTCTCACTTTTGTTTTGTTACACACACACACACACACACACACACACACACACACGTAAGACAGAATTAAATGACATGGGTAAGGATATAAGGGGAACAGTTGAAGTTCTAACGAGGTCCTTGTGGATGGCATAATGACCCGCAGAGAATCTTGTGGTAGATAAATAGGTATGAAAAGCAATAAATCACGAGATTCTGAGAGAAATAAAGTTATACCAAGTTCAATATATGAAGGTGATGAATCAGGAAATAGAATGGAAAATTAAACAGATGAGACAAAGGACATTTGAATCGGCCAATTTGACAATTTCCTGCAATGATCGGTGCTTAGAAAGCCTATGATTCAGTTCCAGGAGATATTGGTGACAGGCGCTGTAAGGCAAATACTGCTTCAGCCTACCAAGAAATTCCTCTTGAAAGAAATTTGTCTCTCACCTGAGGGATAATTACCTCCTGTACCTGGAAATGCTTCATTTCAAATTACTGTGGACTTGACTGTTCACATAATTTCACTCTCTGTGCTTATGTGCACATTCCACATGTACTAATCCAGGGATTCAAAGGTGAAAAGTAGGCGAATAGGTAAGCAATGGCGGCGGTGGGGGGAGAATGGTGGGGCCAGAATGCACAAACTTTTCAAGGCTAACTTTACTGAAGCTGCATAGGCAGACCAAGCAGCTACTCACAGGCAGGAGAAGGGATGGCGGGCACAATTCAAGAGGCAGCTGCTATTCTGTAATCAGCTTTTTGCCAAATTGCAGTCAAATTCCTCGGATGTGACCCAGGCGTGTCCATCCACGTCCATCGCATGTCCTACTTGGCTACCTACATCCCATGCCTCCTGTGGCTGCTCAAGACGGCCACTTGCAGTCCCATAACAACCCAGCGGTGGCCAGTGGCGGCCCCTTCGGTATCGGAGGGACTGATCCCCCTGCCTAGAAATATTGAGGGGGCTGAAGCCCCATATACCCGTTACCCCTGCTTTCTTGTATCTTTTGGTTTAGAAAGGGGTCCTTACTGTCACAGTTGCTTCTCTCATAGGAGATAGATGGTGAAGACTCCACCTGTTCTGATTCTCTCATGTCCCACTCTGCTACCTATGGTGTGTGCCTCCTGCAGCTGTAGGTGACTGTCATTTGCAGCCCCATAACTACAACCTGGCGATGGGGGATAGTGGGGGGGGGGGGCGGGCTGAGCCCCCATGGCCAGGATTTAATCCAGCTGGGAATGGATTTAATAATCTTGTGTTTTCTGAGAATGCATGTAGCTGCCCCACCAGTTTGCCTGAGATGGGTGGGAGGAGTTATTAACATTCCAAATTCTCCTTCATCTTTCACTCACTGGCCCATCTGTGTGGTGGTCAAATTCCTCAATGTGACCTAGATGTGTTCATCCACATCTGTCGTAAGTCCCGCTCAGGTACCTACGCCCGGCGCCAAATGAATTGTTTGGTCCCATAGGCTGCATTAAGATGGGGTGAAAAACTAAGGATTTTGCTCTAGTTTGAGTTGCCAATCATTCTGGTTCCTTCCTCTTGGTTAAAAGTTGTTTATTTGTTTGGAAACCTGTTATGATACCCTGCAGAATGCAAATGGATTAAATCAAATTCCCCCCCTCCCCTCTCCTCTCCTCCATCTTCGCCTCCCCTGCCAGGCGTGGCCATTCATATTTGTCGCATGTCCCTCGTGGCTAACAGGGCCCTTGGCCTCCCACGGCTGCTGGTGACAGTCATTTGTGGCCACAGCAACAGCCTGGTGGTGGGGGATGGCGGTCCCCTCAATACTGGGGGGACTGAGCACCCTTCCTAGAAATATTGAGGGGGCTAAAGCCCTGGGTGTCTACGAGGTCTGCCCTGCCTTGTACCTGCAGTCAGTCATTCCGGCCAACTGAGGCAACAAGTCCTCAGTAGAGAATCAGCTCTGCTGGGATCATTGGAATTCTGCAAATAGCAGGGGCATCAGTGCCTTGGTACTTCATCCTCTGTTGGGTTCCTCATCGCCTTTTACAAAGGAAATGGGGCTGCTGCAGTTGGACAGTTGCCTTATTTGGTCATATGGCACAAATGGTTGGAGGCCCATGGTCTTAAAGCTTAAGACATGCCTGCAAGGAGGTGTGGGCCAGCTCTAACACAGAGCACTCTGCACCCAAATGGCAGGAAATGCAATCAAACTTCCGAATCTGAACTACACACAGGCTAACACCAGGCAGGCCGCAGAAGAAGGATCTTTCTTGTATCTTTTTGTTTACAAGGGGTCCTTGCACAAGCTATTTCCGATGCTCCTCTGACCCGGAAGTGACCGGAAATAGCATGTGCGCACGCATATGGGCAAGCACTACCCCGCACTCTGGCCTGCTGTGCGATCGGCACTGGAGACACTGGACCGAGGCACAGTAAGTTTGCTGACCCCTGTCCTAGACCAGTCACAGGGGAGTGGCAGGTTTGCCACCATCTTTTTACTTGAATTGTGGCCAATCCAAACAGGCCAAGTTGACAGGCCTTTAGACCCGATAAAGGTTGTCTGTATCTGAACCCAGGCTCCACAGTTGGTTGCAGAAAAACCCTCCTTATCCCCCCCCCCATTTAATGATGCTGTGTGTTTATGTAAGCTAACATTGTCCTTCTAGGGCACTGCATTCCTTGGCTTTGTTGTGGTCCAATAATGGTTGCCATTTTCAGAGCCAGGAAGGAATTTTCCTCCAAACAGATTGACCCCGTTTGGAGGTTTTGTCTTCACCATAGCGATAGTCATAACTTTGGTGGATAAGGCATTGAAGGAGCATGTGATATGATGAGAGAAGCCCATCCTTAAGTTGCACTGGTTAAACTGCTTGAAATCCACATTGTAGATGTGATCTTGCAAAGAGAAGGCATGCTTCCACATGCCCTGCTCAAAAGCTGCAATGAGTGAAAAAGGCTCTTCATACTCTATCCATTTCCTTCCAGTAAGCCTACCATTGTTGACAAAGGAATCGGGGGTGCTGCAGTTGGACAGTTGCCTTGCTTGGTCAGATGGCCCAAATGGCTGGAGCACCATGGTATTTAAGGCATGCCTGCAAGGAGGTGCGGCCAGCTCTGACACAGAGCACTCTGCACCCAAATGGCAGGAAATGCAATCAAACTTCCGAATCTGAACTACACACAGGCAGGCCCCAGAAGAAGGATCTTTCTTGAATCTTTTGCTTTAAAACATATTAAAAGGACACTAAAACATGGGCATTAAAACTCTGGGCGGCTTCCAACAAAATCTTAAAATACAATAGTTCGTCAAACATTAAAAGCTTCCCTAAATTTAATGTTTTCCCTTGCTGGTTTGTTGCATTGAATTTGATTCAGAGCAATGGGCCTGTTGTGACATATTATCAGATAACATTGGACAACATTGCTTTTCACATATTTCTGTTCCCTCATTAAAATGGAAGCAAAGAACTAAAGGACTCCTGGATGGTTAAGTCTAATAAAATTTGACTATGTTTCTAATAAAATTCGACTTCGATTTCTTGTCCACGAAGAACACTGGGCTCCCCCCTGCCGCCTTGGATTCCCTGATGAATCCTCTCTTTAGATTTTTCTCGATAAAGTCCTTCAGGTCCTTGATCTCTCGCTCCGACATGGAATAGAGCTTGCCCACCGGCAGCGTGGCCCCCGGGATCCGGTTGATCTGGCAATCATACGGTTGATGCGGTGGCAACGTGTCAGCCTCCCTCTCGCTGAACACCTCCTGTAGGTCCCGATAATACGGAGGAATTTCGGTTGTCCCTGCTTTGCATGCTGCTGCCATCCCGGCCTCCAACCGTCAAGGTAGCTCTAGGCCCAGGCAGTTCTCCATGCAGTGCGCCGACCCAAAAATCAGTGACCGTTGATGCCAGGAGACCACCGGATCGTGCAAGGCCAACCAGCTCATGCCCAGTATGATAGGCGGACCCGCCAACGTGGCCACGTGAAAGGCGATGACCTCGGAGTGGATAGACACCCGCATCCTCATGGGAGGCGTTTGATGGGTCACTTCACCTCCCAACAGTTCTCTCCCATCAATTGTAGTGACTTGCAGCGGAAAATCCAAAGGCCTCAGGTTCAGTTGGTGCTGCTCTGCAAACTCCTTGAAGAAGAAGAAGAGGAGGAGTTTGGATTTGATATCCCGCCTTTCACTCCCCTTCAGGAGTCTCAAAGCGGCTAACAATCTCCTTTCCCTTCCTCCCCCACAACAAACACTCTGTGAGGTGAGTGGGGCTGGCCCAAGGTCACCCAGCAGCTGCATGTGGAGGAGCGGAGACGCGAACCCGGTTCCCCAGATTACGTGACCACTACACCACACTGGCTCTCCAAAAATGACGCCGAAGCTCCGGAATCAACCAAAGCCAACTCCTCCACCGCGTGGCCATTCGGGAGCTCTAGGACCACCTTCAACATTATGCTTGCTTTGGGGTGTCCGAGCCGAGGACTTTCGCTGTTGCTCCCGCCTGGCTGTTTTTTTTTTAAAAAAATATATTTTATTAGAGTTTTCCAAATTATAACAAGAAAAATGAAAAAGAAAAAAGAAAATACAAAAAAGAAAAACATACAAAATAAAAACAGTTAAAAACACATTAATTTTCATAACATATCTTCCGTACACTTATTTTCCCAGACCTCCTCATACCTCCCTTTTTTGTATTCCAGTTCAATTTGTTAGTTCAGCAAATTCTTACCATCAAGTTTTTACCCTATTCTAATCTTTCATTACATTACCTTACTCTATTCTCCTCATTGTCCTATAAAAACCTTAACCTAAATTTTATTTTTATTTTATTTTTTTATAATATTTTATTAGGTTTTATCAATAGAAAAGTTTAGAAAAATACAAAAACGAAAAAGATACAAAATTACAAAATGCAAAAATACAAACATTAAACACAAAGAAAGAAAAAGAAAAACACATATAAAAGAAAAACAAAAATTCCCTCTTTCTTAATTTCTCATCTTTAGTTAACTTATTTTCCTGACTTCCTCACGTCTCCCATTTTTGTATCCTTTTTAAAGATTGGTTCAGCAAATTCATGTCCTATTAGTTTATCTATTATTAATCCCATCTTACATTTTACCTTGTTGCTAGAACCCCTTCAATTCATTTCAATGTCATCAGCATTCAAAAATTTTGCAATATTTCTGCAAATAAGTTTTAAATTTCCTCCAATCTTCTTCCACCAACTCTTCTCCCTGGTCTCGGATTCTGCTAGTCATTTCCGCCATCTCCATATAGTCTATTAGTTGCATCTGCCATTCTTCCAAGGTGGGTAGGTGTGCTGGTCCCGGGGGTAAGGTACCGTGAGTGTAGCAGAGTCCACACGAAGAGGGGCGAGGTCCGATGCAGAGAGCCGGGCAGGGAACAGGAACGCTGGAACAGAAGGCTGAGCAGGTAACAGGAACGCCGGATGGTCGGGAACAGGAGTACTGGATAGTCAGGAACAGGAAGCCGAGCAGGGATCAAGAACACAGGAAGGTCCGTAGCCAACAACGACGTTGCTCCCGCAACCTGGGGCCGGCCTGACTGGGCTTTTATCCTCTTCTAAGGTCAGGGGTGGTCCCGACCCCCAGGAGCCCCGCCTCCTCTGGCCTTAAGGCGAGCACTCCTCCTGGGGGCAACCAGTTCCCTTCGCCTCTCTGCCCTAAGCCTCTGCAGATCAGGAGAGGCCGAAGGGTTACTGGGCCCTGGAGGAGGCTCACCTGTGGCCACTGAGTCATCAAGCCCCTCTGGGGCCAGAAGGACTTCACCTGGGGCCAGCTCCTGATGCACTGCCACAGGTGCAGGCTCCTCAGCATCTAGGCCTTGCCCCAGTTCAGCCGGCCCTGGAGGCGGGGACTCCTGTGCAGGCTGGGATTCCTCTGTTTCATCCTCCGAATCGGAATCCCAGGCCATCACACCATCCCCCCTCCCAGGCCCCCCCCTCAACCGAGGGTCCGGACCCGGCTTGCCGGGGTACGTCGCATGGAACTCTCGGAGGCAGGCAGGTGCGTGGACGTTGGCCGCTGGTTCCCAGGAACGGTCCTCCGGTCCGTACCCCTTCCAGTCAATGAGATACTGCAGCTTTCCCCTGCGGTATCGGGAGTCCAGGATGCGTTCCACCTCGTACTCAGGCTCTCCCCGAACCAACACTGGCTGCGGTCGGGGACGGTTCGGGTGGAACTCGTCGGGTGGGGCCACCGGACTCAAAAGGGACCTGTGGAAGACCGGGTGAACCTTCAGGGTTGCGGGTAACCGGAGACGGAATGCCACAGGAGAGACTTGGTCTACGATAGGGAACGGGCCGGTGAAGCGGGCGTCCAACTTCCGCGAAGGTCGAGAGGGGTGGAGATGGCGAGTGGAGAGCCAAACCAGGTCACCGACGCGAAGTTCCAGCCCCACCTGGCGGTGACGGTCGGCCTGGGCTTTGTACGCTTCCTTGGCCTGGTGCAGTTGCTCCACCAAAAGCTGTTGCTGGGACTGGAGCTCTTGAAGCCACTCCGTCACTGCCGGGACCGCGGATGCCGGCAGCACCTCTGGAAACAGCCGTGGATGATACCCATAACTGGCCTGGAACGGGGTCTGCTGGGTGGACGCATTCACCGCGTTGTTATAGGCGAACTCCGCCAATGCCAGGTGGTCGACCCAGTCATCCTGCTGGTAGCTGCAGTAACACCGGAGGTACTGCTCCAGCACCGCGTTCGCCCGTTCCGTCTGGCCATCGGTCTGTGGGTGGTAGGCTGACGAGAGGCAGACCTCTGTCCCGAGGGTCTGGTGTAATGCTCGCCAGAACCGGGATGTGAACTGAACTCCCCGGTCGGACACCACGCGCTCAGGTAGTCCATGCAGGCGGAAGACATGCTGAAGGTACAGCTGAGCAGTTTCCTTGGCTGTGGGTACAGATGGACAGGGAGCGCAGTGTACCATCTTGGTGAAATGGTCGGAGAAAACCAGAAGGCAGGTACAGCCACGAGACGAGGGTAAGTCCACTACAAAGTCCAACGAAACCGTGTGCCAAGGGCGCGGTGGAACTGGCAATGGCTGAAGTAGGCCGGGGGGTCGCCCGGTAGAACCCTTGGCGCGGCGACAGACATCACAACCGGATGTCGTGCCCCCTCAAGATGATGGCGCCAGACCTCAAAGGCTACCTTGATGGCCAGTAGTTCCCGCTCCCACACAGTATAGTTACGCTCCGCTGGTAGGAGCTGGCGGGAATAGAAGGCACAGGGTAAGAGTGGCGCTTCAGGACCAATCTGTTGAGACAAGACGGCACCGAGAGCCATACTGGAGGCGTCGGTCTCCACCACAAAGGGTCGAGAGGGGTCAGGATGTTGTAAGATTGGTGCCCTCTGGAAACAGGCCTTCAACCCCTGAAACGCCTCCTCTGCCTCCTTGTCCCAGGAAAACGGCGTCTTTGGGCGCAGTAGCCGGGTCAACGGGGTGGTGCGATGAGCATAATCAGCGATGAAGGTCCGGTAGTAATTGGCGAACCCCAGGAAACGTTGTAGGTCCTTGCGGTTCCGGGGTGCCGCCCATTCTTGAACCGCTGTCACCTTCCCCGGGTCCATTTGCACCCCATCCGGGGAGAGACGGTGACCAAGGAAGTCCACAGTCCGCTGATGGAACTCGCACTTGCTGAGCTTTGCGTACAAACGGTGCTCACGCAAGCGTTGCAGCACGGTCCGGACATGTCCCTCATGGCGAGCCGGGTCACGGGAGTAAATCAGTATGTCATCCAAATACACCACCACGTACTTGTCTAACAAGTCCTGAAACACGTGGTTGATGTAGCGTTGGAACACAGCAGGCGCGTTGCACAAACCGAACGGCATAACCAAATATTCGAACTGCCCGTACCGGGTCCCAAACGCTGTCTTCCACTCATCCCCGGCTCGGATCCAAATCAAGTTGTAGGCCCCCCGGAGGTCCAGCTTGGTGAACACCTGTGCCCCTTGCACCCGCTCCAGCAGCTCCGAGATAAGGGGCAAGGGGTACCGATCTGGGACGGTAATTTTGTTCAGGGCTCGGTAGTCATGGCAAGGGCGGAGTTCCCCACATTTCTTCTTAACGAAAAGCACTGGTGCCGCGGTAGGCGAGGTGGAAGGCCTAATGAACCCACGCTCCAGGTTCTTGCGCAAGAAGTCCTGCAAAGCCTCGCGCTCTGGCTCTGTTAGAGAATATAAGCGACTCACTGGTAAAGGCGCTCCGGGTTGGAGGTCTATGCCGCAGTCAAAAGGCCGATGCGGCGGCAGCTGGTCTGCCCCCCGTTCCTCGAACACGTCCTGGTAGTCCTGATACACGGCTGGGAGCGTGGGTGCTGCCTCCTCTGAGGGCGCGGCCGCCAGCGTCCCGGATTGAGCATGGGAACATGGGTCTGGGAAGTGCACGGTCCGTTTGACCCAGTCAATCTGAACGTTGTGGGCTTCCAGCCAGTCCATCCCGAGCACCAGGGGGAAGCGGGGCATAGAGGCAATGTCCAAAGTGCGCAACTCCCGGTGCTGCTGGAAACACAGGACCAGGGGCTGGGTCTCCTGAGTAACGGCACCTGAACACAGAAGTCGTCCGTCAATCGCTTCCACCTGGACCGGTACTGGCTTGTTCCGAAGTGGCACCTGATGATGGGCGGCAAAAGCAGCGTCCATATAGGAGCGGGTTGCCCCTGAATCTACCAAAGCATGGGTGTGGATCCAGGGCCCACCTGGAGGGTATAAACGTACCGAAACCATAAGATGTTGCAAGTCCATTGGTGCAGGCCCATTCTGCGCGGTTTGGGACCCCCGGTAGCTAGGGCCATCAGCTACTGGGGTTTGGCGGTTTCCCTGCGGCTGGCGTTTCTCAGGGCAAGACCGAGCGAAGTGTCCACTTCCGCCACAGTAAAGACAGAGATTTCCCTCCCGACGCCGCGCCTTCTCTGCGGGGGAAAGGCGTGGCCGCACTGCCCCGAGCTGCATAGGCTCCTCCGTTAAATCAGTTGTGACCGTGGGGCTGCCGGAAAACGCTGGTGCCGTGAACTGGAAGTGCCGGCGACCCTGGGCCTGACGACGATCCTCCAACCGGTCGTCTATTTGTAGACTCCGTTGAATGAGAGTGTCTAGCGTGGTGGGGCATTCCATTGTGGCCAACTGATCCAGTACCTCGTCCGAAAGCCCTTCGAGATACTGGTCCCGCAGTGCCGAATCATTCCAGGTCAAGTCCTGTGCCAACAGCCGAAACTCCGTGGTATATGCGGCCACCGTGGACTTGCCCTGTTTCAAACGCCGAATCGCCCGGTTGGCTTGACTCCCTTTCTGGGGGTTGCCGAACGCGGCCTCCAAACGATTGCAAAACCCCGTATAGTCTGCCAGCAAGGGGGAGTCTTGCCTGAGTAGCGGCAATGCCCACTTGGCCGCCTGGTCCTTTAACAAACTAATCAAAAAGTGCACCTTGGTGCGGTCGTCAGGGAAGTTCCGGGCTCGCCCCTGAATATACAGCTTGGCCTGGGCCAGGAACATGGGAAAGCTGGCCGGGGCTCCATCAAATTTCTCAGGTAAAGCCACTGGGTACTTGCCAGGCGCCGGGGCGTCGGCCCCAGGAGCCGGTAGGGCTTCCAAGCGTTGCTGAAGTGCCACAACCGCGTCACTGAGCTGCTGCATGGTGTGAGTCAAGGCCTGGTTCTCCTGGGCCAAAGTCACCAGTGCAGCCGCCTGGTCAGCCATGGCCTCTGGCTCTTCCCGAATGCACCCCTACGAAGGGGGAGTGCGGGTGTGGCGGGAGCAAACTGTGCTGGTCCCGGGGGTAAGGTACCGTGAGTGTAGCAGAGTCCACACGAAGAGGGGCGAGGTCCGATGCAGAGAGCCGGGCGGGGAACAGGAACGCTGGAACAGAAGGCTGAGCAGGTAACAGGAACGCCAGATGGTCGGGAACAGGAGGCCGAGCAGGGAACAGGAGTACTGGATAGTCAGGAACAGGAAGCCGAGCAGGGATCAAGAACACAGGAAGGTCCGTAGCCAACAACGACGTTGCTCCCGCAACCTGGGGCCGGCCTGACTGGGCTTTTATCCTCTTCTAAGGTCAGGGGCGGTCCCGACCCCCAGGAGCCCCGCCTCCTCTGGCCTTAAGGCGAGCACTCCTCCTGGGGGCAACCAGTTCCCTTCGCCTCTCTGCCCTAAGCCTCTGCAGATCAGGAGAGGCCGAAGGGTTACTGGGCCCTGGAGGAGGCTCACCTGTGGCCACTGAGTCATCAAGCCCCTCTGGGGCCAGAAGGACTTCACCTGGGGCCAGCTCCTGATGCACTGCCACAGGTGCAGTCTCCTCAGCATCTAGGCCTTGCCCCAGTTCAGCCGGCCCTGGAGGCGGGGACTCCTGTGCAGGCTGGGATTCCTCTGTTTCATCCTCCGAATCGGAATCCCAGGCCATCACAGTAGGTCTTGTGTCTTCCAATGCTTTGCGATGAGAATTCTTGCTGCTGCTGTAGCATACATAAAAAACGTTCTATCCTTCTTTAACACCGATTGGCCAACTATGCCCAGGAGAAAGGCCTCTGGTTTCTTCGGGAAAATATATTTAAATACCTTTATCAGTTCATTATATATCATTTCCCAGAAAGCCTTAATCCTTGGGCACGTCCACCAAAGGTGAAAAAATGTACCTTCAATTTCTTTACATTTCCAACATTTGTTATCGGGCAAGTAATATATTTTTGCAAGCTTGACTGGAGTCATGTACCACCTGTACATCATTTTCATAATATTCTCTCTTAGGGCATTACATGCCGTGAATTTAATCCTGGTGGTCCACAACTTCTCCCAGTCAGCAAACATAATGTTATAGCCTATATCTTGTGCCCATTTTATCATTGCAGATTTTACCGCTTCTTCCTCAGTATTCCATTTCAACAGCAGATTATACATTCTTGATAGTATCTTAGCATTGGGTTCTAACAATTCTGTTTCTAACTTTGATTTTTCCACCTGGAAACCAATTTTTTTTATCCAAGTTATAAACCTCTCTTATTTGAAAGTAATGTAACCAGTCTCACACCTTCTCTTTAAGTTTGTCATAGCTCTGCAATTTCAGTTTGTCACCTTCCTGTTCTAGAATTTCCCAATATTTTGGCCATTTAACCTCCATGTTGAGTTTTTTCAAAGCTTTCGCTTCCATAGGTGATAGCCACCTTGGGGTTTTACTCTCCAGAAAATCTTTGTACCTTGTCCAGACATTAAACAATGCTTTCCTGACAATATGGTTTTTAAATGCCTTATGTGCTTTTACCTTGCCATACCATAAATATGCATGGCACCCAAATATGTTATCATACCCTTCAAGATCCAAAACATCTGTATTCTCAAGAAGTAGCCATTCCTTCAGCCAGCAAAAGGCTGCTGACTCATAATAAAGTTTAAAGTCTGGCAGGGCAAACCCCCCTCTGTCTTTGGCATCAGTAAGGATCTTAAATTTTATTCTGGGCTTTTTGCCCTGCCAGACAAATCTAGATATATCTCTTTGCCACTTCTTGAAACAGTCCATCTTATCAATAATTTGCAATGATTGAAATAAAAATAACATTCTCGGCAATACATTCATCTTAATAACAGCAATTCGACCCAGCAAGGAAAGCTTCAGATTCGTCCAAATTTCTAGATCTTTTTTCACCTCTGACCAGCATTTCTCATAGTTGTCTTTAAATAGGTTCACATTCTTGGATGTCATATTCACCCCCAGGTATTTTACCTTCTTTACTAATGTTAAGTCTGTCTCTTTCTGAAACCTCTCTTTCTCTATCGGCATCATTTTTTTCTCCAAAACCTTAGTTTTCAATTTGTTCAATTTAAAGCCTGCCACTTGACCAAAATCCTGGATTACTTCTAGGGCCCTCTTAGTGCTGGATATCGACTCCTGTAATGTCATAACGAGATCATCTGCAAAAGATTTAAGTTTGTATTGTTTAACTCCGACCTGAATACCTTGAATCAAATGGTCCCTTCTAATCATGTTTAGCAAAACCTCCAGGACCGAAATGAAAAGCAATGGGGAAATTGGGCAACCTTGTCGTGTCCCTTTCTCTATTTTAAACTCTTCTGTAACCACATTGTTTACTATCAATTTAGCTTTTTGTTCAGAATATATCGCACCTATACCATTTTCAAAGTTTTGTCCAACCCCCATCCCCTGAAGATTTTTCTTCATAAAACTCCAGGAAATGTTGTCAAAGGCTTTCTCCGCATCTACGAAAATCAAGACTGCTTTTGTGTTAATGTTCACCTGCAGCTTTTCCAGAATGTTAATTATATTCCTCGTATTGTCCGATAGATGTCTTCCAGGGAGAAAGCCGGCCTGGTCTTTATGTATCACCTCTGCCAAAACTTTTTTCAGTCTTCTAGCCAATATATCTGCAAAGATTTTATAATCCATGTTAAGTAGGGATATGGGGCGATAGTTCTTAAGTTGTGTCTTTTCAGACTCAGTTTTCGGTATAAGTGTGATATAAGCTTCTTTCCACGTCTCCGGCGCCTTTTCCCCGTCCATAATTTCATTGCAAACCTCCTTTAATGGTTGAATTACCGTATTTTTCGCTCTATAACACGCTCCCAACCATAACACGCACATAGTTTTTAGAGGAGGAAAACAAGAAAAAAAATTCTAAACGAAACAGTGGATGTATGATTTTTGTGGTTCATGCTGTGGCCACAGACATGTGATCTGACGGTGAGTTTGGGGTAGCCCAATGCAAAAATCCTGAGGATCTATGTGGATCCGTGCTTTGTAACCACGTTTTTGCACCACTGCGACCCCAGGCAACAGTGGGTGTGTGATTTATTTGGTACAAGCTGTAGCCATGGACATGCTATGTGATCTGATGGTGAATTTGGGGTGACCCAGTGCAAAAATCTGAGGATCCATGTGGATCCATGCTCTGTAACCACGTGAATGAAGGAACTGTCAGTAATGTATGGTATCTCCAATACAGTGATGAAGGAAGAGGAGGGGGGGGGGCTCACACTTGTCCTAGGCAAAGCAGCCAACTCCTATAGGCCTAGGTGCCTTCACCCCCCCATTAAATATTTGAGGGAGTCATCCCCCACCCCCATTGTGGTATGTGAGTGGGGCTTACCTGGCTGTCCCCCAATATTTTTTGAAGCTGGAAGAGGGAGGGAGGGAGGGAGGGAGGGAAGGAAGAGAGAGGGGGAACTCACATTTGTGCAGCTGCCTTGCCTCGAACCGGAGCAAAAAGAGGAGGAGGAGACTCAGGGACATGAGCCTTGTAAGCTGCTTTGTTTGAATTTACCTGTGAGGTGCTGGGGGAGGGACGGAAGGGGAATGCCCCACCTCTCCAAAAGCCATAGAGCAGGCAGACAGGAGGAAGAGAGGCTGTCTCCCTTTCCCCACCTTGGCTTTTACACGTGCAGCTCTTGCCGGCTTCCGAGCGCTCACCTCTCCAAAAAGCCATAGAGCAGGCAGACAGGAGGAAGAGAGGCTGTCTCCTTTTCCCCACCTTGGCTTTTACACGTGCAGCTCTTGCCGGCTTCCGAGCTGCCTCCCTTCTACCACCTCGCCAAAAAGCCATAGAGCAGGCAGACAGGAGGAAGAGAGGCTGTCTCCCGACACTCAGCTGTTGCTCAGCTGTTGCCGGCTTCTCAGCAAGCCAAGCGGAGGAAGAGAGGCTGCGGAACAGCCAGCAAGAGTGGCTCCTCCTGCCTGCATTCGCTCCATAACACGCAGACACATTTCCCTTTACCTTTTAGGGGGGAAAAACTGAGTGTTATGGTGCGAAAAGTACGGTAAATAGTCTTTCAAAGTTCTGTAATACTTGGAGGTTAATCCATCAGGCCCTGGAGATTTGCCCAGTTGCATATTCTGAATCACGCCTTCCACCTCTTGTTCAGTTATTTTGTAATTCAATAATACTTTGTTTTCTTGAGAAATTTTTTGTAATCCATTAGTTTTCAGAAATTGATCAATTTTCGACTCAATCTGCGGCCCTTGTGTATAGAGTTGTTTAAAATATCTCTGGAAGCAGCTTCTAATCTGTGGATTCTGAATATTCTTTCCATCCACTTCAAGATTGGTAACCGTGTTTAGTTTTTGTCTCTTCTTCAGCTGCCATGCTGAAGCTGTTGCTTTCCACATTTATTAGCTGATTCGAAGGTCTTTTGTCTCATCTGTTTAACTTTCCATTCAATGTGCTGATTTATCATTTTCATATATTGTACTTGATATGACTTAATTTCTCTCAAAATCTCTTGTGATTTTGGTTTAGCTCTAAGTTTTTTCTCTCCTTCTCTTATTTTCTCCAAAATCTTCTCTTTTTTCTCATTTTGGGTTCTCCTTTTTATTGCATTTTGCTGAATCAAAAACCCTCTCATTACGGCTTTGCTTGCGTCCCAGATTGTTCTTTTTTCCACTGTGGTCTTCAGATTTATCTCAAAATAGTCTTTTATAATTTTTTGGGCCTTCTTGGTGATTTCTGGATCTCTAAACAAGGTGTCGTTCATCCTCCATCTGAAGGAACCAGTCAATGTTGGTTTCATTTCCATTTTCACAGGATTATGGTCGGAGCAAGTTTTTGGGCAGATTTCCACTTTTCGGATCTTAGGAGCCATTCCTCTGGTTATCCAGATTTGGTCAATCCTTGTCCAAGTCTTTTGGGCTTCAGAAAAGAATGTCCCCTCTCTACCTAGGGGGTTCTTAGTTCTCCAGATGTCAATTAAGTCCATATTGTCTGTCATTTCAAAAAAAGTTTTCGGTAGTCTTCCGTCTTTTGTCACCACTTGTCTTTGTGACTTATCCATATTTGTCGATACCACTCCATTCATATCTCCAAACATAATGATGTTAAAGTCCATAAAGTCCAACAATGTCTCATGCAGTTTCTTATAAAATTCTGATTTCCCCTCATTTGGTGCATATATCCCTACTATCAAGAATTTCTCACCTTGAAATTGTATTTCAATAGCCACAAATCTTCCTTGGTCATCTTTAAAGACAAATTTAGGTGATAAACTTTCTTTTGCGTAAATCACCACTCCTCTCTTTTTAACTTTGTCTGATGAAATAAATTCTCGTCCTAATCTTTTGTTAATTAATACTTTCCTGTGTGTTCTAGTCACATGGGTTTCTTGCAAACATATCAAGTCCAATTTTTCCTTTTTCAATAGATGAAAGATTCTTTTCCTCTTATCGGGGGAGTTCAAACCTCGAATGTTCCAACTTAGTACCTGCAGAGACATTGTATGGTTATTCTGCTTCTCCTCCGACTGCTCCCAGTGCTTGTTCTTGGTCTGTGGGTGGTATCACTTCTGGTTTGTCCAGTCCCAGTGGTAGCTTTGCTAGGTCCAAAACTCCTGGTTTTAATTTTGGTTCTTTTCCCTCTGCCTCTTTTTGTAGATCTTCCTCGTGATCCTTCAGGAATCTCACTTTATCCTCCTCTGATCTTATCTTCACCTTTTTCCCTCTGTAAGTAAAAGACAGCCCCTGGGGAAATTCCCACCTGAAGATGACACTGTTTCTTCTTAACAAGTTCACCAGGTCTCCGTAGTTGGCTCTGAGGTCCAATAGATATTTTGGGATATCTTTAAAAATTTCTATCCTTGAATCCTCTATTTCCAATGATTTCTGGTAATGTAGGCCCAGTATTTTGTCCCTCTCTTCTTTAGATCTGAGTGTAATCAAACAATCTCTTACCTTGTTCTTTCTTCCCCCTTTATTCCCTTTGCCAAGTCTGAAGGCTGTCACTATCTTGAAATCTTTCTCTGGATCAAGGCCCCAGAATTCTTCAAATTCCTGTGTAAGAAAGTCACTCAGTTTGCCTTCTTCCAATTCCGGTACCGCCCTGATCCTTAAATTAACCTGTTTATCTCTCAATTCAATTAAGGACAGTTGTGCCTTATGGTCTTCTAATTGTTTATTAATTGGCTGTAATTTTCCTTCTACCGCCAGCACCTTTTCTTTAGCTTCGTCGGCAATTTTCCTTGTCAATTTAGATTCCTGCAACAATCGATCAACGGCCTGAGTATTGGAGCTGATAGTTGTAGTATTTAAGTCCATTTTAGCTGACAATTTTTCCAAAGCTCCAAATATTTTGTCTAATGATGCATTTAGTGTCTCTTCAGAGCCCGTACTTTTTGCTCCAGGCTGCCCAGTATCTTCTTTTTCTAGGACAGGAGGCACTACTATTTATTGTCTTCGTTGCTGCAGTCTAGTTTTTATCCTTGAAGGCTGGGGTTTTTCCTGATCCATTACTTTATCTTTAGAATTCAAGGGCACTCACACAGTCAAATTTCTTTTCTGCTGAGAAAGTTTCCAGGCCAGCTGTAATGGAAAATCCCCAGCTATATCCCAGGCCTCCTCTAGGGGAGCACCTTGGCAACAATGTTACTTTCAGGGCAACTTTTTTTTCCAAAAGCAGTCCTGCCCTTTTTAACTTTCACTTTTTCAATAAAAGGCAACAGTTACAAAGAGTCCTTTCCAGGTCAAATGCAGAGTGTTCACAAACAGTTACAAATGTTTATAAACGGTGCAACACTTTCTTACTGTCTCTGGCAGACCAATATCAGGGATTAAGCAGTGGTCTTTTTCCTCACTTTCTTATCCTCAAGTCCAAAATTTCCTTCTCCCCCTCACTCTAAGAGGGAGTTCTTGTATCTGGCACTAAAATTTAACTCCTCTTAGTTCTGCTTCCCCAGCTCTAGCTTCAAAAGTCTTTGCTTTAATCCTGTTTACAAAACCGGAAGACGGACTTCCTTTTTGCGCCTTCCCGCTTCAGTGCCAAATTCAAGTTCGTTGCGTCGATCAAAGGCAAGCCAATCCTTTGATCTCCCGATTCTTAGAAAGTCTTACTCACGGGTTGTAGTTTGAAAGCCGAAATCTCAAAGGAAAAAGGTCAGCGCTCTCCGGCATCAGCTGTGCAGCTTCACTCCGCAGAAGTAGCGATCAACTCTCAGCACCGCGCCACACACCCGTCTCGCTCCGGGACTCTTTGCCGAGTCCCTTCACCAAACGGGGGGGTGCAAAAGGTGCCCGCCGAGTCCCACGGTCGCAGGCTTCCCTTGCCTGCGGTTTTCGGAAGGGTCCCCCGCTTCGCTGTAGCAGGGAGACCCGATTTCTGCAGAGCTTCTCCCTCCGACTTAGAGGGATTCCGCCATTGCCGATGGCGCCGCCTCCGGAAGTCTAACCTAAATCTTATTTTTAATAACTTCTCTTAACCATTATATTCTTTCCTAACCCCTTAAACTTTTATACCAGAGCCAAGCAGTTTCATTTCATACATCCATCTAGTATTCATCAATTATGTAGGATAATCCTAATAACAAAAAATAAAAAATAAAGATAAAGAAAATCTTCATCCAACGTCCCATCCCCGAGGTCCCGGGTTTGTCAGTCCATTTATCCCATTAAACTGGCACATTAACCTGGTGATCTTATATCCGAGGCTCTTAAATCTCTTCCACGTCCCTTCCACTGTTTTTCTTCATATTTTCTTTTCACTCGTGTGATCTCCAATTTAATAATGCTCCTTCCAACCAAAAGGTCCCTTTTCCACAGTCCAAACTGAGCTCCATGTAGTACTTAAAAGCATGTTTCAAAGCCCCTCCAAACTTTGGAATCCCCATATCTCCAAGCCTCTCACAGTCCACTACCAGACTCGGAAAGTCCATATGTCCCTGCTCAGGGGGGTCAATCCAACCCCCCATTTCCAGTCCAATCCAAACTTCTTCTTTCCGAGTCTGATTTTTTCGAAAGCCAGTTGCCAATTCCAAAGATTCATGTTCCTGCAGGGCCGCAACCTCCGTCTGTGGCTCCATTTCTGACTCCCAAGGTTCAGCAGAATCCTCTTCTTTCTTCTGTTCTAACAAGACACAATCTTGGTATAAATCCTGGGTAAACTCCATACTTTTTTTCTACTGCCTGTCCAAGATTTCCCACAGTCTGCTTAAGGTTCCCAACCAAGTCAGTCATCAAATTCATTCCCTCATGGAATTCTTCCAGTAGAGCATTTGTTTTGAGAAAAGCGCACAACAACATTTCTGAGTACATTGTCCTTCAAGGTCACCATTCAATTCCCACAGGTTATACTGTAACGGCTGGAAAATCCCTAGTTACAGTTTCACTATCTCCCCCTAGAGGGAAAACTTCTGTTACAAATCCAGCCCCAAAGTTTCTTTTACTTTTAGATACTTTGTCAATCGTTGTTATTTTTAAGTTGCAAAAAGAAACAGTGGAATCGCAGCTCCCCCCCCCTTCTTTTAACTATCTGTCAAACAGCTTCTGTCCTGGTCAATGAGCTTCAAACGTCAGTCCTGACACCCCGCTCCCTGGGTCAGGAGGGTGGAAAATTACTTTGTTTTAAACTTACTTCTGCAGGATAAAACAGTCCAAAGAAAGCACCCCCTTCTCCTCCTGCTGCCGAAGGGGGGGTTCAGCTATTTTAGATGATGAAATCCACTCCTTTAAAATGATTTTCAAAACTCTAGTTTACTTTGTCTTTGCTTTGTTCAAATTACAAAAAAAGGAAGGTTGACTTCCTGTTAGACCTTCCCGTTTCAGTACCGAATTGTAATGCATTTTTGAGTCCAATTCCTTTCTTTTCCCAGTTCCTTAAATTGTGGTTCGATTTTCCCGAGTTTAGGTACTCACAGTGGTTGTTTTTAGAATCCAAATTGTCCAAGAAGAAGGCAGCGCTCTCCGGCAGCGGCTGTGCGGCTTCACTCCACGGAAATAGCGGTAGACTCTCAGCACCGCGCCACTTCCCCCTCTTCGCTTCGGAGCCCGTTATTGGGCTCCTTTGCGGGTTGGGGGGGGCGCTAAGGGTGCCCGCCGAGTCCCAAGGTCACAGGCTTCATCCACCTGCGATTTCTAAAGGGTCCCCGCTTCGCCGTAGCGGGAAAGACCCGTTTCGCGCAGAGCTTGTCCCTCCGTTTCAGAGGGAGTCCGCCATTGCCGGTGGCGCCACCCCGGAAGTGCTCCCGCCTAGCTGTTGCCTTGGTTCACCACCAGCCAGGCTTCCTCGTTTCCCGAAGTCTGGGGTTCCTCTGCCTCTGCCTGCTGGGTGGCCCCAACCATTCCCTGTGTGCTGGTCCCGGGGGGAGGTTACAGTGAGGTGTGGTCAGAGTCCGGTCCTGGGTCGAGGCTCTGGAGACTGTCCACCCAAGGGCGAAGCGGGGTCCAAAGCGAGGGGCCGGGCAAGGTCGAGAACTCTGGAAGAACAGGTCTGGGTGCTGGCAGAAACAGGTTTCCAACGACGTTGCTCCCGCAACCTGGGACCGGGCTGACTGGCCTTTATCTTCTCTGAGGCCAGGGGCGGTCCCGGCCCACAGGTGACCCGCCTCTCCTGGCCTTAAGGCGAGCACTCGTCCTGAGAGAACCCAGTTCCCTCCGCCTCTCTGCCCTGAGCTTCTGCAGCTCAGGAGAGGCTGGAGGGTTACTGGACCCAGGGGGAGGCTCACCTTCCCCTGACAGGGCTGGGAGAGGCACACCTGTAGGCAATTGGTCCTCAATCACCTCCGGAGCCAGAGTGGATTCATCTGGTGTCTGCTCCTGAGGATCCGGCACAGGTGCAGGCGCTTCAGATTCAAGGCCCTGCCCCGGCTCAGCCGGCCTTGGAGGCGGGGACTCCTGTGCAGGCTGGGATTCCTCCGGTTCAGTCTCTGAATCAGATTCCCAGGCCATCACACCCTGCCAGTTACGACGCTCCGGACACACTCTGGCAAAGTGCCCCGTTTTCTGACAGAAAAAAAGATCTCTTGGCAGCTTGCCAGTCTTTCTTCTCTTTGCCACCCGGCCGTTGAGCTTTCGAACCTTCCTGCGCACGGGCTGAGTCTATTTCCATGGGCTCCGGCTGTTGTTGACCTTCGGAAGCAGCTGCCAGCATTTCAGGAATGTGGTTACCATGGAAACTCCGGCCCTTGCCCTTTTTCCTTTCCCGCAGTCTGGCTTCCTGCCTCAGCCCCACCGCAAGAGCAGCCTTCGTTAACTCACCCATATCCTTTGGACGGGGGGCCCTAGCAAGCTCATCCTTAACTTCGGCGTTCAGTCCAGCCTTAAACAAAGCTTGCACAGGCTCTGATTCCAAATCCCATCCCAGTTTGTGCACAAGCATAGCGAATTCTGACCAGTAACTACGCACCGTAGATTTGCCTTGCTTCAAAGCCAAAAGCTCCTCCTGCGTCTTGTCAATTAAACTTTGATCTGCGTAGATAAAGTCCATCGCTTGCCAAAACTTAGGCAGACTTCGATGCGCTTCATTATTAGAGGCAATTAACGGCCTGACCCAACTTTTAGCCCACCCACCCCCGACAGGAGCCTAATTATGTGAGCAACTTTCTGAGCATCGTTGGCAAACTGAGCTGCTTCAAGCTCCAAAAAATATTTCATCTCCGTCTTAAAATCACAATAAGCCTCCGGATCGCCATTAAACTTTTCCACCCACGCACCTTTGCCCCTCGCTAGTAGCCCACCTGTGGCTCCACCTTGAGCAGCTCTGCATTCCTCCAGACGCGACTGCAGGTCCAGTCCGGCATTCCGCTTACGCAGCTCAGAAAGCTCCTTCTCCATTTTCTGCTTTTAGTTCCTCTCTCTAGCTTTCAGCAGAAGAGTCGAGTCATGCTGTAAGGAGTGGGTGCTGCCAAAGCTAGCAGAGATAACGTTCCAGGCTCACAGCCATTTCTGTTCTGAAGATTTATTTGCACAGACATCTTTAACGCCTGCTTGGCCTTGTCAGTTAATAGCGCAGTTTACTTTACTACTGTTTACTTTGCTAAGGAAGCCAACGACAAACTGTTTGGTGTTGATGGGTCACTATTGGAGAGGTAGCTCAAAGCTTAGGTGGTGTACCCCCAGATTTTTGAAGAAAAATTCAGTGGTGCATCCCGGGGTATCAGCCCACGTGTAGTTCAGATTCTGCAGTTTGATTGCACCCACATGGCAGCAAATGCATCGTGCTCTGTGTCAGAGCTGGCCCACACCTCCTTGCAGGCATGTCTTAAGCTTTAAGACCATGGGCCTCCAACCATTTGGGCCATATGACCAAGTAAGGCAACTGTCCAACTGCAGCAGCCCCATTTCCTTTGTAAAAGACGATGAGGAAACAAAAAGGTGAAGAAATAAGAAAGCACAGATTTTTGAAGAACAATTCAGTGGTGCATCCCGGGGTATCAGCCCATGTGTAGTTCAGAATCTGCAGTTTGATTGCACCCAAATGGCAAAAAATGCAGAGTGCTCTGTCTCGGAGCTGGAAAATCAATAAAAAAAATTGAAAACCCCCCAGAAAGATTGAAAATCTCATTTTCTTTAGGAAAACAAGGAGAACAGGGGATTAACCTCATGATCTGAAAAGGCTGCAAAACAAAGATCATGCATAAATTGTGCCTAAGGAAGGTTCTAAACAGCTGAGGGGTGTAGGTTGGTCCTGCTGCTAGTACCCTTCTGGCTTTTAAGAGCCGCAAAACTGCCGCAACAAACGAGGGTTGTTCAAAAGATAGGGAATATAGAATGCAAAATGGTTGACAATTCAGACTGCCTGCTCTGGTCCAGTCCTGTACTGACAGTACCTTCCCAGAGTATGATATTGTGATGTTTCCTACATCTCAGCCGTTCAAACAGTGGCTTGGGTGGGTGGCACCAGTCACAGATAAAGTGCCTTTGCCCGTGCAAGTGGGAGTTGGCCCCCTTCACACCTTTTGGACTTGGGAGCTTTCAGTGTGTTAAAAGGTCATTGTCCGCCTAGTCATAGGAGGAAGGATGGAGGGAGTATTAAGGTTCTGCTTGCCCTCTGATGGTCAGATGACTTTCTGTTGAAATTTAGACTTTCATCCCACTTGAAATATACTCAGAGTCGAGAGTGGACTTCATGCTCTTTATTCAGCTCATGGTGGTGAGGAGGGAATGGGAGTCCCCTCAAAGTATCTGCTTTATATACATTATTTACACAATGGGCTGCACGTGATTGGCTAATTCCGGAATTCTCCTGTAGGCCAGTCAGGTTGTGGATTCACTTCTATCTGGAGCTGGATTGGGTGGCTCCTGCCAACCAATCATACTGCTGCATTGTTCTAGAATCATAGAATCATAGAATCATAGAGTTGGAAGAGACCACAAGGGCCATCGAGTCCAACCCCCTGCCAAGCAGGAAACACCATCAGAGCACTCCTGACATATGGTTGTCAAGCCTCTGCTTAAAGACCTCCAAAGTAGGAGACTCCACCACACTCCTTGGCAGCAAATTCCACTGTCGAACAGCTCTTACTGTCAGGAAGTTCTTCCTAATGTTTAGGTGGAATCTTCTTTCTTGTAGTTTGGATCCATTGCTCCGTGTCCGCTTCTCCGGAGCAGCAGAAAACAACCTTTCTCCCTCCTCTATGTGACATCCTTTTCTATATTTGAACATGGCTATCATATCACCCCTTAACCTCCTCTTCTCCAGGCTAAACATGCCCAGCTCCCTTAGCCGTTCCTCATAAGGCATCGTTTCCAGGCCTTTGACCATTTTGGTTGCCCTCCTCTGGACACGTTCCAGTTTGTCAGTGTCCTTCTTGAATTGTGGTGCCCAGAACTGGACACAGTACTCCAGGTGTGGTCTGACCAGAGCAGAATACAGTGGCACTATTACTTCCCTTGATCTAGATGCTATACTCCTATTGATGCAGCCCAGAATTGCATTGGCTTTTTTAGCTGCCGCGTCACACTGTTGGCTCATGTCAAGTTTGTGGTCAACCAAGACTCCTAGATCCTTTTCACATGTACTGCTCTCAAGCCAGGTGTCCCCCATCTTGTATTTGTGCCTCTCATTTTTTTTGCCCAAGTGCAATACTTTACATTTCTCCCTGTTAAAATTCATCTTGTTTATTTTTGCCCAGTTCTCTAATCTGTCAAGGTCGTTTTGAAGTGTGATCCTGTCCTCTGGGGTGTTAGCCACCCCTCCCAGTTTGGTGTCATCTGCAAATTTGATCAGGATGCCCTTGAGTCCATCATCCAAGTCGTTGATAAAGATGTTGAATAAGACCGGGCCCAAGACAGAACCCTGTGGCACCCCACTAGTCACTCTTCTCCAGGATGAGGAGGAACCATTGATGAGCACCCTTTGGGTTCGGTCAGTCAGCCAGTTACAAATCCACTGAGTGGTAGCATAGTCAAGACCGCATTTTACCAGCTTCTTTACAAGAATATCATGGGGCACCTTGTCAAATGCCTTGCTGAAATCAAGGTAGGCTACATCCACTGCGTTCCCTTCATCTACCAGGCTTGTAATTCTGTCAAAAAACGAGATCAGGTTAGTCTGACATGACTTATTTTTCAGAAATCCATGCTGACTATTGGTGATCACAGCATTCCTTTCTAGGTGCTCTAGGACCAATCCGACTGCTGCATTCTGAATCCTATTGTTCTAGGACCAATCAGACTGCTGCATTTTGGAGCCTATTGTTCTAGGACCAATCAGACTGCTGCATTCTGAATCCTATTGTTCTAGGACCAATCAGACTGCTGCAGCTTGGATCCTATTCAACTCAGTACATAACCACAGTTCAAGAAGGACACTGACAAACTGGAACGTGTCCAGAGGAGGGCAACCAAAATGGTCAAAGGCCTGGAAACGATGCCTTATGAGGAACGGCTAAGGGAGCTGGGCATGTTTAGCCTGGAGAAGAGGAGGTTAAGGGGTGATATGATAGCCATGTTCAAATATAGAAAAGGATGTCACATAGAGGAGGGAGAAAGGTTGTTTTCTGCTGCTCCAGAGAAGCGGACACGGAGCAATGGATCCAAACCACAAGAAAGAAGATTCCACCTAAACATTAGGAAGAACTTCCTGACAGTAAGAGCTGTTTGACAGTGGAATTTGCTGCCAAGGAGTGTGGTGGAGTCTCCTACTTTGGAGGTCTTTAAGCAGAGGCTTGACAACCATATGTCAGGAGTGCTCTGATGGTGTTTCCTGCTTGGCAGGGGGTTGGACTCGATGGCCCTTGTGGTCTCTTCCAACTCTATGATTCTATGATTCTATAACACCCCTCCCCTCTAAGTTCCAGTCCTGCCCGGGAGGTTGCATTCATAGTCCTCAAGGTACGCCGGCGGCCTACGTGTGCGTTGCAGCCTGGGGTGTTCCCTGGTCCGGGGTTCAGGTTCTGGCTTGTGTTCCAATGATGCTGGCTGTGATGGGGCCGTTTGGTCTGGCGCAACCGGCTCGCTCAGTCGTGGTTCTGGTTCCGGTGTCCTTTCGGCCTCGCGTGTCCTCTCTGTATTTACTGATTCTGCCTCTCCTGCTGGCCCCTCCTGTTCTATGGGCCTCACTGCCCCACTGTTCCCTTGGGACTCCTCTGACCTGTCCTCCTCCTGGTTTTCTCCCGGGAATCGTCGCCGTATCTGGTCGCAGTGGCGGCGCCAGCATTGCCCCCCATCCGTTAGCACCTCGTACGACACGGGGACAGCGACCCTGGTGACTGTGGCGGGTACCCATGCTTGGCCTGCCCCAAAATTCTTTGCGTACACTGGGTCCTGGGCCACGAAGGTCTGGGGGTTCCTGCCTTCCCCCACCACTACCTCATCCTGAGCTCTATCGGGGTGAAGGCGGTCCAATCTGATTGCAAGGTGCCGACCCATTAGTAGTTCAGCGGGGCTCCGGCCAGTCGTTGAGCTGGGGGTGCTGTGCTGTGCTAGGAGGAATGTGGCAAGGCGGTACTCCCAATCCCCTTGCGTCATGCGGCGGAGGGTGTCCTTGGTGGTCCGCACCATGCGTTCTGCTTGGCCATTGGTGGCAGGGTGGAATGGCGCCAAACGGATGTGGCGGATGGCGTTCTGCGCTGTGAAGGTTTGGAATTCTCCTGACGTAAATGCGGTCCCGTTGTCTGAGACGAGAGTGTCAGGGAGCCCGTGGGTTGCAAACAGCCTGCGTAGTACTCGGGTGGCTGAAAGGGGCCAGCGAAGTCCACATGCAGGTGTGACCATGGTGCTCGGGCGGACTCCCATGACTGGACTGGGGCCCTTGGGGGATCTGGGCGGGATTCTTGGCAGGCCTGGCAGTGTTTGACCCAGGCCTCTATCTCTCCGTCGATCCCCGGCCACCACACATAACTCCTGGCAAGGGCCTTCATTCTCACTACCCCTGGGTGTGTCTCATGTAGGGCTCTGAGGACCCTTTTTCAGAGGGGCTGGGGATCAACGACCCTGCTTCCCCATAACAGGCACCCCTTGTGGGCAGACAGTTCATGTTTGTGGGTTGTGTAGCCGGCGAATTCTGGCCCAGGGCTGCTGCTGGGCCATCCCCTCCACACCCAGTCCAGGACCCGGGAGATGACCCTATCTTTCTTGGAATGGTGTGCAACTTCTTGTGCCTGAATGGGGCGGTTGGGAAGCAGCTCCAGGCTCATAACCTCTTGTGCAGGTGCTTGGTCGGGGGCTGTTTCCGGTAGTGGTAGCCTGCTGAGGGCATCCGCATGACCCATCGCCTTCCCAGGGCGGTGAATCAGTGCATACTGGTAGCTGGCAAGGAAAATTGACCACCTGAGGACGCGAGGAGACAGCACTTGGGGGGGTCTGCTTTTCGGGGGCAAAGAAGCCAAGCAACGGCTTGTGGTCAGTCACCACGGTAATCCAAGAAATCATGGAATTTTTTTACTCCCTTCACGTTTAAGACAAGCAAGTCCTTGACTGCCTGGAATGCGGCCTCCTGGCGCTGGCCCCACACCCAAGGAGCCCGCTTGTCCAGGAGTCTGTGTAGGGGCTCCGCTACCGCCGCCTTGTGGGGAAGGAAGGAATGGTAAAAGTTCAATAGTCCCAAGAAGGCCTGAAGTTCAGTCTTGCTCTTGGGCGCTGGGGCATCACAAATGGCCCGTACCTTGTCCCCAGTTGGGTGGACCCCTTCTGCGTCCACCATAAATCCCAGAAAGTCCACCTGAGGCACTCCTAGTAGACATTTTTCCCGCTTCACCTTGAGACCCGCCGTCTGGAAACGCTGCAGAACGGCGCGGAGGCGGTCCTCAAACTCCTCTGGTGTGGGCCCAGCAATCAACACATCATCAAAGAAGGGGGTGACGCCAGGAATCCCTTTAAGGAGAGAGTCCATTAGATTCTGGAATATTCCTGGTGCCACACTGACACCGAATTGCAGCCGCTTTACCCTGAACGCTCCTCTCTGCGTCACAGTCGTCTGTGCCTCTGCTGTGGCCTCGTCTACTGGCAGCTGTTTATATGCTTGGGCCAAGTCCAGCTTGCCAAATTTTTTTGACCCAGCCAGGGTGGCAAGGACATGGCTGACCACTGGCACTGGGTATGCGTGGGCCGTGAGGGCCTTGTTTATGGTACATTTGTAGTCTGCGCAGATGCGGACCGAACCATTAGGCTTGACGGGTGTGAGGATTGGGGTTTCCCAGGGGGCATTAGGCACCGGCTCCAGCACTCCTTGCTCCACGAGCCGGTCCAATTCCTCGTCTATACGAGGTTTCAGGGCAAACGGGACCCAGCGGGCCTTGAGCCTGACAGGTTGTACTGCGGGGTCAAGCTGTAGTGCAATGGGGGGGGCGTATACTGTCCCAATTTCCCATCGAAAACCCCCGGAAATTCCTTGCATATGGCGTCCACGTCCACTTGTAAGCTAGTGTGGTTCACCCCGGTGACGGCTAGCCCCAGTGGTCCAAACCATGCCAATCCCAGTAAGCTAATGTAGGGGCCCTTGACCACAAGCAAGTCCAGTTGCCGCGCCCACCCTCGATACTGCACCCTGAAGGTCCCCACCCCCATTGTGGGGACCTTACGTTTCTGGAAGTCCCGGAGGGTGAATGGGGCCGGCCTGAGTTTGGGACCCCCACTAGGACAGTTTCTTTAAGGTCCTTCCCGAGATTATGGATAGAGTTGAACCCGTGTGAAGCTCCATGCGGCACGGGGCCCCCTCTATCTGTACCTCTACATAAATTTTCTCTACGTTGGGGTGGGGCAACTGGTATACCTGGAAGTCTGTGAGCTCTGTCGAGTTGCCTTGGTGCGTTGGGCCCTGGGGCTCTTGGATTGGTCATCTGATGTCTGGCGTCGGGTGGGCCGAGCCCGACACACCCGGGCGATATGTCCCAATTTTCCGCACTGCCTGCACTCTGCGTTGCGGAAACGGCAGGTCCTCCTCTCGTGACTCTCCCCGCAGCTTGCGCAGTTCCCTCCTTCTCGTTGAGGCAGCTGTGGTCTGTGTGCTGCTTGAGTGCGCTGCTGTACTCGGTGCACCTCCTCCCTGTCAGATCCTGAGTCGTCGGTGAGGTCTTCGTGGTGGACCCTCGGTTGGGACGGCAGGCTTGGTTCGTGCCTCTTGCGTCGACCTCTCAGCAGCTTCTGTTGCCAGGGCCTCCTCCAGGGCGACCTGGAACGTTAGGTCCTTCTTAGCGTAGAGGCGTCGTTGCAGCTTCTCATCCTTCAGGCCACTGAAGCATGTTCTCCAATTCTGAGAAGTTGCAGAACCGGGCAGCTTGGCGGAGAGAGGTCACAAACCCAGTTATGGTTTCCCCAGGGGCTTGCCGCTTTGCGTAGAAGGCATTTCGACGAGCCACCACTGAGGGCTACGGCGAAAAGTGCCCCTTCAGCCGTTCCATTATTGTTTTGTATGGAACAGTAGCGACGTCTTCAGGCGCAAGGAGAGCCCGGGCGATTTCAAACGTCTCCTCTCCGCAGACGCTGAAGAATATCGCCCTCTTCTTGGCATCTTCTTCGTCGGTGACCCCTTTGGCTTCTAGGAGGAAGGTGAAACGGGAGGCATACGCTTCCCAGTCTCCGGATGCTGGGTTGAACGGCGAGAAGCTGCTGTTGGTTGCCATTCTGAGTTCCTTGGGTCCCGGACTCTCTGGGATTTATGGTGATGGACAAGGGGGAGGACTGCACAAAGGTCAATTTGTGTTGCCTCCATATTTAAAAGCACCTTTAGGAGTTCCTTGGCACCGCCCAGAGTTCTCCATCTTGGGTCTCCATTTTGTATAGTTAGGCTCACTTTCCTAGGTGTTAAAGTCAAGGATTGATGACCTAATTGAAGGTTAAGGTTGTATTTAAATGTGTCAGTACGTTTGCTATTTAAGGACAAACTCCTCGTCCCCTTCCTCTCTTCAAAGGACTTAACACCGGCTGACGCTGGAGAAGCAGTAACTAGCTTTTGTTGGAGGCTGTACAGCTGGGACGAAAGATCATCTAGTCTTTTGAATATACAGTGCAAGGTTTTGATTATTAAATGGGACTGTTCAAATGTCATATGGTTGGCCGTGCCAAGGGCCAATTCCTCCTTCTGAGGAGAGACTACACTCTTACTATTGGCCACATCGCTTGTTATTTGTGGTATTATTCGCTCTTCGTTTTTAAGTGCAGACGCGCAATCACTCAGAGGGTTAAAACGATTCTGAGTTTCTACCGTGTAGGAACAATCCAGTAGAATACTCCCTTCTTTAAAGTGACATGGTTCAAGCTTTGTTTGCTTTGATCTCGGAAAGGGAACAGGGACTGTCTCCTCAGAATCTCTAAGACGTTTCCCATATCCCATAGTTCAGATATCGAAAAGAGGGGGGATAGTATTTTAACGTCAACTCAGGTGATAAATATTTTATTCAAGCCTACCAGCACTTGCAGTGTGATTATATTTCACTGCCTATTAATATGAAAGTCAGCGTCTTCACCTTCACCCTCACAGGCCGGCTAATGATTTAAAAGTCCACCCGACAGCTCCCGGAGTCCTTTACTGATAAAAGTTGGCCGGAGGAAGGTGAAACGGGAGGCATACGCTTCCCAGTCTCCGGATGCTGGGTTGAACGGCGAGAAGCTGCTGTTGGTTGCCATTCTGAGTTCCTTGTGTCCCGGAGCTGAAGCCTGGATACACGGTGCGAGGCAGCGGTGCGGCAGGTGGCGGTGCTGCGGTGCTGGGTGTGGCGGTCAGCTCAGCGGGATCCCATCCTCGTCGCCAGTGAAATATACTCAGAGTCGAGAGTGGATTTCATGCTCTTTATTCAGCTCATGGTGGTGAGGAGCGAATGGAAGTCCCCTCAAAGTATCTGCTTTATATACATTATTTACACAATGGGCTGCACGTGATTGGCTAATTCCGGAATTCTCCTGTAGGCCAATCAGGTTGTGGATTCACTTCTATCTGGAGCTGGATTGGGTGGCTCCTGCCAACCAATCATACTGCTGCATTGTTCTAGGACCGATCAGACTGCTGCATTCTGAATCCTATTGTTCTAGGACCAATCAGACTGCTGCATTTTGGAGCCTATTGTTCTAGGACCAATCAGACTGCTGCAGTTTGGATCCTATTCAACTCAGTACATAACACCACTTTTTCCCTTTCTAGAGGCAAGGGACCTATTAGGATTATCCGCCTCTGGAGGCTGGTGTATCTAATGGGTTTCCAGGTAACGCTGAGGTTTTTTTCTGTGATATGACTGGCACTCCTATCAAAGCCCTGGCCAGCCTCTGGAACATCTGAATGGCTCAGGCTTTTGACATGATCACTTCTGAGCATCCTCTCCCACTTGACTCCTTGGTATACTGCAGAACTTAGGGAAAGGAAACAAGTTGAAAGATGGAGGAAAGATCTGGCTGCATACAACTGAACAGTGGTGTGGGCTCATCATTAAGCATACATAGTGGTACTGAAGATAGCAGTATACTCAGCTACAAGTGATCGCTAATGAAGAAGAAAGACAGTCCGACTCAAGGAGGTGGTGGAACCAATGGTAGCTATGTGTAAGCACTGTGACTTGTTTGCAAAGCATTTTGAGGATAAAACCACTTGCATCCGCTGGGATCTTGACTCTGCTGTTATAGCAGATGAGTCTCATGGGTGTCCAGAGCACTGTCCAGTCCTGTCGTTTTGGATAATTTTCAGATAGTAAGGCTTGAGGATGTGGACAAGGTGTTTGTATTAGTCAGGGCAACGACTTGTGCTTCGGACCCTTGCCCTTCTTGGCTGATGAAAAGTAGCGGGGGTGGTGGTAATTGACTGGGCCAGGAAGAGTGTTCCTATTTCCATCTGAAATGCAGGACGGCATAACATTCTGATCCAAGTTTCATTCAGAAAACAGTATCCATAATATCAGCAGCAGGCTGCTGCAGTCAAATTGGCCAGTCAGAATGGAAAATCCTATTTTAACAAAACCAATAAAAGAGAGCGGCAATACTATTTTCTTGTTTCCCTTGTTCAACTACAATTCCATAAAACAGTGGATTTGTAGGTTCTCATTAATAAAAAATAAATAAAGGGTGCGAGGGGTGGTTGGGATCGATGTGCCTATACTTCTTAATTCCACCCCTGGGCCTTTTCTATACTGAAAATAGTGTCAATTTGTTCCCCTTCCACTGCTGTAAATATTGCTCCCTTAGAAAATAAGTGATTTATTTGACTGGAACAAAATCCATCTTGTGTCTCCAAGTGGTTTAGGGTTGTATGATCTATGTCTGGATTGGCCCACTTAATGCTATTTATTGCTCTATGAATGATATTAAGATGGATTTCTTAAGTCTGGTGGAATTACTTTTTCTTCTTTTGTGCAATTTTTACTTGCCATAGCAAACAAGACTTTGCCCATGTACCCATATAAAATAACTATTATCGTTCTTTTCCTCTGCATTTTTAAAGCATAAATATTATTGGCTTTGAGGCAACAATGACAGAATGTGCTGACATCAGAAAAATGCCAGCTCCAGCCCAACCAGAAGTAAAATGTATAGGGCATATTGAGAGATGGGTGGCAAAGCTGTGCATATGCTTTGTCCTCCCCAGCAGTATATATTGTGGGAGAGTAGCTAGAGGAAGCAGAGAAAAGCTCCAACCAATATTATTTTTTCTATATTTTTTTTTAATTTTGGAGTTTGCTTGTTTATTTTAAATTCAATTTGTAAAGGTCCCTTTAGAAACGAAAAGATACAAACACAAGTTAAGCACACAGTTTGCTTTTAGTTCAACACTTTCTTCATCCATCAATTTTACCCAAAATCACAAAAGTAATATTACAAAGCTTTCACAGTGCACGTTTACATATTCTGCATATACATCTATTCACTCTTCAAACAATGCATTTCCATTGAATTTGGCTTAAAAAACAACAACACATCAGGCTGGAAATATATAACGTTTTAAACCAATGTGTTTTTCCTCTTAAAAAAAGAAAATATATTACTTGGAGAGAAGCCCATATTGCACTAATTCCCAAACAAGACATGGACATAAGGCAGGTGAAAAATTATAGGCCAATCTCGCTCCTAAATAATGATTACAAATTGTTTGCCAGTATATTGGCCAATAGACTTAAAAATGTATTTGGAGAGGAGATTGGAAAGAACCAAACTGGATTTCTACCTGGTAGACAGATGAAGGACAATGTTAGAAATATAATTGATATGGCGGGCGCCGGGGCGTTTTTCTGACGGCTCGTTGCGCTGAGCGGGGCTGCGGCCGTCGGGGCGGCCGCCTACGGGGCTCACGATTTCCGTCACAGCGACCGAGATGACGACTTGAAAGAGCTCTACGAGATGGCCAACAAATACCACTTCCTCCACAGCCTGGCCCTCCTGGCTGTGCCCCACTGCCGCTATCCCATGATGGCCGGCAGCATCCTGTCTCTGGCCATGGGGATGTTCTCTGGCGCCCTGTATTACCACGCCGTGACAGGGGACCCGATCCTGACCAAGGCAGCCCCGTATGGTGGTTCCCTCCTCATCCTCGGCTGGATCGCCATGGCCCCTTGACACCCCGTTCTGTCCCCATGTGGCCCCCATCTCCCAACGCCAGGGCAGCCAGCCCTGCCCCTCCCTCCTCCCTTAGGCTAGCCAGAAGGGAGCCCTAGGAGAGGAGAGATTTCCAAATGTCAGAGTGGGATCCCTTGAGGTCTTTAGCCCGCCCCGAATGCGTCTCTATCCTGCATCTTGGAATTCCCCGAATGCCGAATCCCTTTTAAAAAAGCCAAGATCCTTCCCCTCCCCCCAAAAAATTGCAACCAGATTTGAGTTTGCGATGGAGGCTTCGAAATGCAATGTCTGATCGGTGCTTTTCAATTGTTGTTTTTTAACTTAATAAATGATGAGAGTGATTTCACTTTTTAAAAAACCCACGCACCTTTTTTTCCTGTGAATATATTTATTCCGTGGGGGGGGGGGGGAGAGAAAGAAATATAATTGATATAATGGAATATCTGGACTCCAGGAGAGACAAACAAGCCGCCCTAATGTTTCTGGATGCTGAAAATTTTTTTGATAATGTGTCTTGGCATTTTATGAAAAGAAATTTAGAATTTATGGATATCGGTGGAAAACGTTTAGATGGTATTTGGGCTATTTATTCGGAACAATATGCTAAATTGATAGTTAATAATAACTTCACAGACAAAATTGAGATAACAAAGGGAACCAGACAGGGGTGCCCGCTATCGCCATTGTTATTTATAACAATACTAGAGGTCCTGTTGAGGAAAATAGAAGCAACAAAAGAAATAAAGGGGATTGGTGTAGGCTCAAAAGAATACAAGTATTAGGCCTTTGCCGACGACGTTGTCTTGAATTTAGAACAACCTATGTCCAGTGCAATAGAAGCTTTGAAAAAGATTGACGAGTATGGGCAATTAGCAGGCTTTAAGCTCAACAAAAATAGGACAAAAATATTAACTAAAAATTTGGACAGTAAAGAAATAGGAGAACTACAACAAAAGACAGGTATGTCGATAGAAAAAAAGGTAAAATACCTAGAGTCTGGCGCACATCTAAGAACATAAACCTCTTTAAAGACAACTATGAAAAGGTGTGGAATGAAGTGAAGAGAGATCAGGAGATATGGACTAGAATGAAATTATCAATGATGGGTAGAATCTCAACTATCAAAATGAACGTGTTACTGAGACTGCTGTTTTGATTTCAGACAATTCCGGTTATCAGTGGAACAAAACAATTTAATGTATGGCAAAGACGATTGTCTAAATTTATCTAGCAGGTTAAAAAGCCAAGAATTGAGTATAAAATATTGACAGATGCAAAAGAAAGAGGCGGTTTTTCCCTGCCAGATCTAAAAATTTACTACGAGGCGGCGTGTTTTTGTTGGTTGAGAGAATGGATAAGGTAAAAGGTAAAGGTACCCCTGCCCGTACAGGCCAGTCTTGACAGACTCTAGGGTTGTGCGCTCATCTCACTCTAGAGGCCGGGAGCCAGCGCTGTCCGCAGACACTTCCGGGTCACGTGGCCAGCGTGACGAAGCTGCTCTGGCGAAGCACCAGAGCAGCACACGGAAACGCCGTTTACCTTCCCGCTGTAAAGCGGTACCTATTTATCTACTTGCACTTAAGGGTGCTTTCGAACTGCTAGGTGGGCAGGAGCTGGGACCGAACGACGGGAGCTCACCCCGACGCGGGGATTCGAACTGCCGACCATGCGATCGGCAAGTCCTAGGCGCTGAGGTTTTACCCACAGCGCCACCCAGGATAACCTTAGATAATTCAGATATATTGGATTTGGAGGGATTTGACAACAGATTCGCGTGGCACGCCTACCTGTGGTCAGAATGGTCAGAATGCACAGAGGGTTTTTGAACCATACTATTAGAAAATCATTGTATGAGGTGTGGAGCAGACATAAAACATTATTGGAATGCAAAACTCCGAGGTGGCTCTCACCTCTGGAGGCTTTTGCAGTCAAAAAAATAAATAAATATGGGAACTGAATGGGCGACATACAAAGACTTGCTGATGGAAGTGATAATAAAACAAAGTTAAAGACATTCGAAGAACTAAGAGGAAAGGTAACCGATTGTTACAAGATGTGTTTAGAGAGGATAATAGAAGAAACGGATTTGGAAGTAACAAATCTAAATTGGAGACAGAATTGCTGGGTAGTAAAATGAAAATACTGTCGAAAATGTATCAGTTACTACTGGAGTGGCACACAAAGGATGAAGAGGTAAAAAGTGTTATGATTAGGTGGGCCCAGGATTTAGGGCACAATATTGATTTTAAAAGGTGGAGAAAACTGTGGACCGAAACAATTAAATTCACAGCATGTGTGTCACTCAAAGAAAATATATTTAAGATGATGTATCGATGGTATATTAGACATGCCAAACTTGCTAAGATGTATAGAAATCAAGACAAAAATTGTTGGAAGTGTAAGGAGAAGGAGGGGAACTTCCTCCATCTGTGGTGGACTTGTTCTAAAGTGAAAGCCTTCTGGGACATAATATACGAGTTAAAAAAGGTTTTGAAATATAATTTTAATAAAAAACCAGAGGCATTTCTATTAGGCTTAATTGGTGAGGAAATACATAAAAGTGATGTAAACATGTTTATGTATGCCACAATGGCTGCAAGGACACTTCTGGCTCAGAAATGGAAGCAGCAGGAACTTCCAACACTGGAAGACTGGCAGCTCAAGAATATGGAGTTCGAAGACATAATCCGGAATCAGCGTGACGAACTGTTTCCAAAGGACTGGAACACATTTATGAAAGAAAATTGTAAACATTTGAAAACGTTTGTAGGCTTGAATTGAAATGTTTTGTAATGTAACTATAAGGAACTGATTTACCGATAATAAGGTGAAATATTATAATTTGACAAAGGGTAAATAAGTGCTTATAGAAATGCGAAGAATATGGAAAGTTATGTGGAAGTCAGAAAGAGGTCGATGCTCTTACATATTAAGTCATAGAATTATGTAACAAAATGTGAATATGATTTAATGGAAAACTCAACAAAAATTACTTTAAAAACATAAAAAGGGAAAATATATTAGGAGTGGCTTTTCTTTTAATAAGTTAATAAATGAACTACTTCATTGGCACAGCATCCGAATGAGGTGTAGTGGTTGTATAGTTCTTGATACCTTTTGTTTCATAGTTATATTTGGGTTGCTGCTTAAAAAAAATGGTTAGCTTTTTGTATCATAAAGTTCACAAAACTGATTCCTAATATACAACTGAAAGCAGAAATGGGGCACTTTTCCCTTTTGCTTTGCTGCAGATATGCATGCTATTTTACCATAGCTCACAGAATGGCGTGATGGCACCTTTTTACTACATATGTGAATTATTAAAAAAACCTGTTACTCGTTGAAATTGTGTCTGGTCAATATATTTCAGCTTCATGTTTTGTTACGCGTTTAATGTTTTTTCTATTTTTAAAAAAGTGCCAGAATTCACGAACACTTCCCTTGTTCTCTAATGGTGCCCACCTGAGAGGTGCTGGATCTGTTCGAGCAAGCTCCAGCTGAGAAAAAGCCCTGGTTCTAACTTGCCTAAGTGGGGAAAGTTGGCATTACTACAGTGAGTGAACAGATGCAAGAAGCAGCATCCTGTATCATATAATGATATCATATAACATTGGACAACATTACTTTTTACCAATATGAAATTCCGTGCAACATACCATCCGCTTGGCCAGAAAAGTCAACAAATGTGTCATTGGCACAGCGTCCAATCGGAAGCGAGGGCGGTGGAGGCGTCTGGTCTTTCTGCTTCTCTTTGGTCTTAAGAAGCGGCCATGGATAGCGACCCAATTCTTATTCTCTTGCTTTTTGACTCTTGAAAAATATGTACATTATTATTTTTTTATATATATATAAAATTTTTTATTGCGTTTCTTTTCATAGGTTCACAGGTTCAGTCACAAAACAACAAGCAAGAAACAGTTTTCAAAAATAAAGAAAAATAGAGAAAAAGATAAAATTAAATATGCTTCAAATCATCTTTCAAGAAGTTACTTTCCATTGGACCTCCTCACATCCTCCCAGCATTGCATTCTTTAATCTAACAATATCAGCAATTTATTACCTTATTTCACCACTTATTATACCTTTGGATTCATTATGTTACCAATTTCAAAAATTTGTAATTTAATTTTAATACTTTTATAATAAACATAATATATTTGTTTCGGATTTATCTCCTTTTTTTTGTCATCACTTACTTTAACATTTACCTAATCAAATTGCGGAAGCATAACGTTTCCTAATCGTGCACAATCTTAACATTCAAACAACTTATAATATTTTTGCAAATAGTCCTTAAATTTTTTCCAGTCCTCCTCAATTGTTTCTTCGCTCAGATCTCGAATTCTGCCGGTCATTTCTGCCAACTCCACATAGTCCATCAACTGCGCCTGCCAGTCCTCCAGTGTGGGTAAATCTTGTGTCTTCCAGTGCTTTGCAATAAGTATTCTTGCTGCTGTGGTTGCATACATAAACAAAGTTCTGTCTTTCTTTGAAACCTTCCGGTCCACCATGCCCAGAAGGAAAGCCTCCGGTTTCTTGGGGAAGGTATATTTAAATACCTTTTTCAATTCGTTATATATCATTTCCCAGAAGGCCTTTACTTTCGGGCAGGTCCACCAGAGGTGAAAGAATGTCCCTTCTGCCTCCTTACATTTCCAACATTTGTTATCAGACAGGTGGTATATTTTAGCCAACTTGACTGGGGTCATGTACCACCGGTATACCATTTTCATAATGTTTTCTTTCAAGGCACTACATGCCGTAAATTTCATACCGGTGTTCCATAACCTTTCCCAGTCTTCAGACATTATGTTATGTCCTACATCCTGTGCCCATTTTATCATAGCAGATTTAACTGTCTCATCCTGTGTATTCCATTTAAGCAGCAAGTTATACATTCTCGAAAGTACCTTAGTTTTTGGTTCTAGCAACTCCGTCTCCAGTTTCGATTTCTCCACCTGGAAACCAACTTTTTTATCCATTTTAAAGACCTCTTGAATTTGAGCGTAATGTAGCCAATCTCGCACCTTATTTTTTAGTTTATCCTGGCTCTGTAGTTTCCAGTTATCTCCAGATCTTTCAATTAATTCCCAATATTTTGGCCAGTAGGCCTCCATATTGGGCCTTTTTTTGAGAACCTTGGCCTCCACCGGTGATAGCCACCTCGGGGTCTTATTTTCTAATAAATCCTTGTACTTCATCCAGACGGCAAAAATTGATTTTCTGACAATATGGTTTTTAAACAATTTATGCACTTTCGCCTTGTCATACCACAAATATGCATGCCAACCAAAAGCGTTATCAAACCCTTCCAGATCTAGGACATCAGTGTTCTCCAACAAGAACCAATCTTTTAACCAGCAGAAGGCTGCAGCTTCGTAATATAGCCTTAAGTCCGGCAGGGCAAACCCCCCTCTTTCCTTTGAATCAGTTAGTATTTTAAATTTTATTCAGGGCTTTTTGCCCTGCCAGACAAACCTAGATATATCCTTCTGCCATCTTCCAAAGCATTCCACTCTGTCCACGACCTGTAGGGTTTGAAACAGAAATAACATCTTCGGCAAAACACACATCTTTATAGCTGCAATTCGACCTGACAAGGTAAGTTTCAATCTTGACCAAATTTCCAAGTCCTTTTTAATTTCCAACCAGCATTTTTCATAATTATCTTTAAATAAATTCAAATTTTTGGTGGACAAAAATACCCCCAGGTATTTCACTTTTTTAACCACACTTAATTCTGTTTCTTTCTGGTACCCCTCCGTCTCTATAGGTGTTAAATTTTTAGTCAAAACCTTGGTTTTTTGTTTGTTTAGCTTAAATCCCGCCACCCGACCAAACTCCGAGATCAGTTCAAGAACTCTTTTTGTGCTAGATTCTGGCTCCTGTAATGTTAAGACTAGGTCATCTGCAAATGCTTTCAGTTTGTACTGTTTCGCTCCGACCACTATACCCTGCACCAACCGGTCCTCCCTAATCATATTCAGCAACACCTCCAGGACGGAAATGAATAAAAGAGGAGATAGAGGGCACCTCTGTCGTGTCCCTTTTTCAATTTTGAGTTCCTCCGACACCACATTGTTCACTATCAGTTTAGCTTTTTGTTCTGAATAGATTGCCTCTATTCCATTTTCAAACCCACGCCCCACACCCATCCCTTCCAAGTTTTTCTTCATAAACATCCAAGAAATGTTGTCAAATGCTTTCTCCGCATCAATAAAGATTAACACCGCCCTTGTGTTCCTGATCCGTAAAAGTTCCAATATATCGATAATGTTCCTAGTGTTATCAGACATGTGTCTACCAGGAAGAAAGCCTGCTTGGTCCTTATGAATTACTTCATTTAGTACTTTTTTAAGTCTACTTGCTAAAATATCTGCAAATATTTTGTAATCCACATTCAGGAGTGAGATGGGACGGTAATTCTTAAGCTGGGTCTTTTCCAGTTCTGACTTGGGTATCAATGTGATGAATGCTTCCTTCCACGTTTCCGGTGCTCTCTTCCCCTCCATAATCTGATTGCAAACCTCCAACAATGGTTGTATCAGGAAATCCTTCAAAGTCCTATAATATTTGGAGGTGAGTCCGTCTGGGCCTGGAGATTTGCCAAGTTGCATGTTCTGAATGGCACCTTCAATTTCCTGTTGAGTTATTTTACAGTTTAGAGTTGATCTTTTATCTTGACTTATTTTAGATAATCCATTTGTCTTTAAAAATTGGTCTATTTCCAGCTCTTTCTGAGGCCCCTGTGCATAAAGATCTTTAAAATATCTGTGGAAGCACTTCCTTATTTCTTCTGGTTTCTGAACTGTTCTGCCTTGAATCTCTAAGTTTGTAACCGTATTTAGCTTTTGCCTTTTTTTCAGCTGCCAGGCTAGCAGCTTTCCACATTTATTTGCTGATTCAAACGATCTCTGCTTCATTTGTTTAATTTTCCATTCTATCTCTTGATTGATCAATTTCGAATATTGTGCCTGATGGAATTTAATTTCTCTCAGCACCTCCTTTGACTTTGGTTTAGTTCTCAGCTTTTTCTCTCCTTCGCTTATTTTCTCTAGGATCTTCTCCTTTTTTCCATTCCAAAATTTTCTCTTTATTGTGTTCTGTTGTATCAGAAACCCTCTCATAACTGCTTTACTTGCGTCCCAGATTATTCTTTTTTCGACCGTAGTGTTCAAATTTATTTCAAAATAGTCCTTTAGTGTTTTTTGGGCCTTCTTAACAATCTCTTGATCTCTTAACAAGGTGTCATTCATTCTCCATCTGAAGGATCCGGTTGGGGTAAGTCTCAGTTCCATTTTCAAAGCATTATGGTCGGAGCAGGTTTTTGGGCAGATTTCCACCTTTCTTGTTTTAGGTGCCAGCCCTCTAGATATCCAAATTTGGTCGATTCGTGTCCATGACAAATGGGCCTCAGAAAAGAAGGTTCCTTCTTTACCCAAGGGGTTCTTTGTCCTCCATATATCAATCAAGTCCATATTGTCTGTCATTTCAAAAAACGTTTTAGGGAGTCTGCCGTCTGTTGTTAAATTTTGATTTTGGGATTTGTCCATGTTTGTTGACACCACTCCATTCATATCTCCCATCACAATAATGTTAGAATAGTCCAAATAGTCCAGCATTGTCTCATGCAGCTTCTTGTAAAATTCTGATTTCCCGTCATTCGGCGCATAAATTCCTAATATCAAGATTTTCTCACCTTGTGTCTGAATTTCAATTGCCAGAATTCTTCCATAGTCGTCCTTAAATAAGAATTTTGGTGACAGGTTCTCCTTTGCGTAGATTACCACACCTCTTTTTTTAACTTTGTCCGATGATATAAATTCTTGGCCTAGTCTTTTATTAGTTAATATTCTCCTATGGAGCCTAGTCACGTGTGTTTCTTGAAGGCATATTACGTCCAATTGTTCTTTTTTTAGGATGTGAAATATCCTCCTTCTTTTTTCGGGTGAGTTCGCGCCATTTATATTCCAACTAAGTAGCTGCAGAGACATCTTGTTCTATTTATGTGGCTCTTAAAGTGGGGTGTCTTCCTTTTCCTCAGGTCCCGAGGGTATAGGCGCTGGCCCGCCTCCTGGCAGTTCTGGTGTAGGTAAAGGTGGTGGCCAAGTGGCTCCTTTTTGAAGATCTTCCCCGTGGTCGTGAAGAAACCTTTGATTGTCTTCAGGTGTTCTAATTCTTACCTTCTTTTCTTTATAAGTGAAAGATAGTCCTTGTGGGAACTCCCACCTGTAGGGTATTGCGTTGTGTCTCAGCAGTTTTGCCAGTTCTGTGTAGGTGGCTCTAAGGTCCAATAGCTGTCTCGGGATATCTCTGTAGATTTCCACCCTTTTGTCTTGTATTTCAATTGCTTTTTTAAAATGAAGGCCTAGGATCTTATCTCTCTCTTCCTTTGATCTTAGAGTTATCAGACAGTCTCTAGATCTGTCCTTCCTTACCAATCTTCCCAGTCTAAAAGCCGACACAATCTTGAAGTCTGTATCTTCCTCTATGCCCCAGAACTTGGAAAATTCTTGTGTCAAATATCCAATCAGGTCTCCTTGCTCAAGTTCTGGGATGCCTCTCAATTTGACGTTGGTCTCGCGGTTTTTCAATTCCACCATTGACAGGTAAGCTTGTTGTTCACTCACCTGTTTGTGCAGAGGCTTAACTTCTCCTTTTATCTCCTCGACCTCCTTCTGTAAAACTCCCACTTTCTGAATGGCTTCCCCAGCTAATTCACGATTTTCAGCTGTTGCTCCTTGCAGATTCCCTATTGCTTGTGTGTGCTGGGAAACTTGTTCAGTCAATTTTTGAATTGAGGATGTCGCCTTATCTATTTTCAAAGACTGGTCGTCCACCTTTTGATTTAACTTTGACAATTGCTCCAATATTTGTTTCAAAACTGCATCTGATCCACCTGTTGCCATATCTTCCTCAGTGGACTTCTCGGTTGTTTCAGCTTCCACCTTTTGTGCCACCAGCACAGTTGGAACCGACGATCGGCGTCCTTGGGTCAAAGTTGTTTGTACAAGTTGAGCTGGTTTTTTTTCCTTTTCTTTTTCCTTAGCCTCTTTAGTTTCCTTGGCTTTAGACGCTCTTGTTCTCCCTGCACCACTCATTACACATCTGTCAGTGTTCAAGGTCAGATTGTCTACTGTTCCATGGGAAAGACAGATCCAGTTATAAACAGCCAGTGAAAAAAAAGTCAAAACAAAAATCAGTTCCCAGGTTTTTATAATCCCAAAGCCCTGTAGGGGGAGTGCCACCAAGTTTCAAAGACAAAGAAGGAAGTTTTCCGCCATTAAAGTTCCAGTTTCACTCAGTTCAGAAAATCCAAAAGTCCCTTCACAGACCAAAAGTCCCCCAGAGCACTTTTAAAAGTTCAACAAAGCTTCATAAAAGGTGCCTGTAACAATATCACATCCAGCCTTTTCTGCTCAAAAGTATCATTTAGTCCCAATAGGTTTCAGTAACTGTATCCGCAGTTTAACAAAGTATCTCCTCCCCGGCAGCCCGACGATCTGGCTCTTTGAAATTTATAGTCCCAAAAAAGATAGGAGGAAAGTCCCAATTTAATACTTAAAGTCCCTTTTATTCAATAACCATCTCTGTTTTCTGTCTAGAAAATAACAACTCCGAAAGCGCACGGGAGCTAAAACTTCCACAGTCTCTTTTTAAGCGCTTTCCGCTTCTTGAGTCTTTGCTTTGATCTTGCCAGCAATGCCGGGAGGCGGACTTCCCTTTTTTCGTCTCCCGGTTTCAATCAAATTCAACAAATTGTTTGCAAATTTTTAGCCCCTTACTCACGGGTATGTTGCTTGCAGCTTGATGTTGGTTTTTAGGAAGAAAGGTCAGCGCTCATCTGCAACAGCCGCGCGGCTTCACATCTGCGGAAAGAGCGATGAACTCACAGCACCGCTCCCCCTCTCTCACTCCGGATCTCCTTACGGGGTCCCTTCTGTGATTTTGGGGTAGCTTCTGGTGCCCGCCGAGTCCCACGGCCACGGGCTCACTCTACCCGTGGTTTCTCTTAATGGGTCACCGCTATGCCGCAGCGTGTGACCCTTTTCCGCGGAGCCCCTCTTCAGAGAACGAAGAGGACCGCCATTACAGTTTCGCGCCGCCTCCGGAAGTGAAAAATATGTACATTAGGGGGGAAAGTATCAATTTCTTTTCTGCTGCTGCTGTTGCCCAGGACTGACCTGCTGATAGCCTGAAGGGCCCTGCCCTGCTTCTCTTTACCTGGGTTGTGGTGGGGCCTGACAGGCTCAGTAAAGGACTGCTGCTCGACAACTCTGACCCCCCCCCCACATCATTCCTGTATACTTCTACCCCTGTACAATCAACAATCTTCCTCAAGACAATTTCATCCTCTTTATATTAATTTGGGGTCAGTCAAGCAAATCTTTCAAACATCACCACCACCATCTAATTGGGGTTTGTGTGACCCCAGCATCAGACTGGTAAAGCAGTTTCTACTTAAATAAAAGTAAAATTATCACACAATATCTTGAAAGGGAAAGGTACCTGCATCCTTTTCAGATCCAAATAATAAAGCTGCATATGGTGTCATACAAAGGACCCCAAATCAAAAGGTTAGTTAAAGAGCCATTGAGAGGCGGGAGACAAACCATATAGAGAGTCTTGCTGTTTGTATTATTAGCTGCTTGTGTGCTTGTTCATGGCAGTCATGTTTTCAAGATGCTCTTCAATCTGACAGATAGAAACGTTATTTTAAAAACAAATTTAAAAGGTGGGCATTCGATCCATTTTCACTATGAAGTCTCCCAATTTTTGCCTTCAACCATCCTCTAAAATTGAAACGCTCTCAACAGCTTCACTAAGAGTTGACATCCTTGTGTGTGACATCTCGTTACACTGGCAGTTTCTTGAACATCCAGCAAGAATAGAAAAGAACTCAGCTTATGTTGACACAAAACAGCATGATGAATTGTGACACACAAACACACACACATCTGTATCCCCCCCCCCCCACTATGTATTATTTTTCCCTGTGGTGGAATAATTACAATTCTTCTACCTGCACCAGGAATGGAGAATCTTTGGTCCTCTGGAGGCCAGTCCCCATCATCCTTGACCACTGGCCATGCTGCCTAGGGAAGATTGGGGATATTGTTAATACATGCTTTCTATTCAAAGTTCCTGTTTAATGGCTAAAATTTGCCAGTTTTCAAGAATTCCACAGCAGGAAAGTTAGCAAGGAAGGGAGCAAACTAATATATTTCTCCTTAAACAAGAAAACATTAAAATAAAAAGGAGTACTCATTAGCATGGCACGGTACAGAGCCAACAATATTCCCATTATTGCTTATTATTACTATTACCAAGACTCTTTTCAAAAATAGATTAGAGGTTTGGAAGAAACTCAGCTGACAAAGGAATTGTGAGAAGCAGAAAACTCCATCATTGTACCCATTATTTGCTTTAAAGGAAAACTAAGCACCTCTAAGTAATCATCAGGTATACTTTATTCATCAGCACTAATTATATATGAAGCATCCAAGTATGAAACTAAGGCATTAATAATGGAAAAACTAACTCTAAGAGAATGGTTTTCAGGACTTTTTTTTGCCTCAGCCCAAATTTCATAGAATCATAGAATCATAGAATCATAGAGTTGGAAGAGACCACAAGGGCCATCGAGTCCAACCCCCTGCCAAGCAGGAAACACCATCAGAGCACTCCTGACATATGGTTGTCAAGCCTCTGCTTAAAGACCTCCAAAGTAGGAGACTCCACCACACTCCTTGGCAGCAAATTCCACTGTCGAACAGCTCTTACTGTCAGGAAGTTCTTCCGAATGTTTAGGTGGAATCTTCTTTCTTGTAGTTTGGATCCATTGCTCCGTGTCCGCTTCTCTGGAGCAGCAGAAAACAACCTTTCTCCCTCCTCTATGTGACATCCTTTTATATATTTGAACATGGCTATCATATCACCCCTTAACCTCCTCTTCTCCAGGCTAAACATGCCCAGCTCCCTTAGCCGTTCCTCATAAGGCATCGTTTCCAGGCCTTTGACCATTTTGGTTGCCCTCCTCTGGACACGTTCCAGTTTGTCAGTGTCCTTCTTGAATTGTGGTGCCCAGAACTGGACACAGTACTCCAGGTGTGGTCTGACCAGAGCAGAATACAGTGGCACTATTACTTCCCTTGATCTAGATGCTATACTCCTATTGATGCAGCCCAGAATTGCATTGGCTTTTTTAGCTGCCGCGTCACACTGTTGGCTCATGTCAAGTTTGTGGTCAACCAAGACTCCTAGATCCTTTTCACATGTACTGCTCTCAAGCCAGGTGTCACCCATCTTGTATTTGTGCCTCTCATTTTTTTTGCCCAAGTGCAATACTTTACATTTCTCCCTGTTAAAATTCATCTTGTTTATTTTTGCCCAGTTCTCTAATCTGTCAAGGTCGTTTTGAAGTGTGATCCTGTCCTCTGGGGTGTTAGCCACCCCTCCCAGTTTGGTGTCATCTGCAAATTTGATCAGGATGCCCTTGAGTCCATCATCCAAGTCGTTGATAAAGATGTTGAATAAGACCGGGCCCAAGACAGAACCCTGTGGCACCCCACTAGTCACTCTTCTCCAGGATGAAGAGGAACCATTGATGAGCACCCTTTGGGTTCGGTCAGTCAGCCAGTTACAAATCCACTGAGTGGTAGCATAGTCAAGACCGCATTTTACCAGCTTCTTTACAAGAATATCATGGGGCACCTTGTCAAATGCCTTGCTGAAATCAAGGTAGGCTACATCCACTGCGTTCCCTTCATCTACCAGGCTTGTAATTCTGTCAAAAAACGAGATCAGGTTAGTCTGACATGACTTATTTTTCAGAAATCCATGCTGACTATTGGTGATCACAGCATTCCTTTCTAGGTGCTCACAGACTGTTTGCTTAATGATCTGTTCCAGAATCTTCCCTGGTATTGATGTCAGACTGACTGGGTCCTCTCTTTTCCCCTTTTTGAAAATAGGGACAACATTTGCCCTCCTCCAGTCTGCCGGGACTTCGCCTCTTCTCCAGGAATTCTCAAAGATGACTGCCAGTGGTTCTGAGATCACATCTGCCAGTTCTTTTAATACTCTTGGATGCAGTTCATCTGGCCCTGGAGACTTGAATACATCTAAACTAGCCAAATATTCTTGTACTATCTCCTTAGTTATTCTGGGCTGTGTTTCCTTTGCTGAATCATTTGCTCCAAATTCTTCAGGTCGGGCATTGTTTTCTTTATCGGAGAAGACTGAGGCAAAGAAGGCATTGAGGAGTTCAGCCCTTTCTGTGTCCCCTGTTTGCATTTCACCATCTTCTCCTCTGAGTGACCCCACTGTTTCTTTGTTCTTCCTTTTGCTACGAACATACCCATAAAAGCCTTTTTTGTTGCTTTTAACCTCTCTAGCAAGCCTGAGTTCATTCTGTGCTTTAGCTTTTCTGACTTTGTGTCTACACGTGCTGGCTATTTGTTTGAATTCCTCTTTGGTGGTTTCCCCCCTTTTCCATTTTTTGTACACATCCTTTTTTAATCTTAATTCAGTTAAAAGTTCTTTAGATAGCCACCCTGGCTTCTTTAGGCACCTTCCACGTTTCCAAATTTGCCTAAGTCTGCAGCCCAACAAATTCTCAGGATCGTTTTACAAACATTTACCTTTACTGCACACTGTTTATGGTTTCTTGCTCCAGTCCTTCCCACTGTAGCCCTCACAGGAGAGGATCCTCTCGGTGTTTATTGTGGGCTTTATCCTGCTGCATGGGTCCTCCTACCACCTCAAGAGAGCTCAGCTATCAGAAGGCAGAAGAGGCGCATTTCCCAGATACACTCAGTAGAGGACCAGACCTCCTTGGACAGAGACCTTTTCCATGGCACAGGAGCGTCCTGGAGAAAGCCTATTTGCACAGACATCTTTAACGCCTGCTTGGCCTTGTCAGTTAATAGCGCAGTTTACTTTGCTACTGTTTACTTTGCTAAGGAAGCCTCCTACTTGAAGAACTATGCCAAGGAAGCCAACGACAAACTGTTTGGTGTTGATGGGTCACTATTGGAGAGGTAGCTCAAAGCTTAGGTGGTGTACCCCCAGATTTTTGAAGAAAAATTCAGTGGTGCATCCCGGGGTATCAGCCCACGTGTAGTTCAGATTCTGCAGTTTGATTGCACCCACATGGCAGCAAATGCATCGTGCTCTGTGTCAGAGCTGGCCCACACCTCCTTGCAGGCATGTCTTAAGCTTTAAGACCATGGGCCTCCAACCATTTGGGCCATATGACCAAGTAAGGCAACTGTCCAACTGCAGCAGCCCCATTTCCTTTGTAAAAGACGATGAGGAAACAAAAAGGTGAAGAAATAAGAAAGCACAGATTTTTGAAGAACAATTCAGTGGTGCATCCCGGGGTATCAGCCCATGTGTAGTTCAGAATCTGCAGTTTGATTGCACCCAAATGGCAAAAAATGCAGAGTGCTCTGTCTCGGAGCTGGAAAATCAATAAAAAAAATTGAAAACCCCCCAGAAAGATTGAAAATCTCATTTTCTTTAGGAAAACAAGGAGAACAGGGGATTAACCTCATGCTCTGAAAAGGCTGCAAAACAAAGATCATGCATAAATTGTGCCTAAGGAAGGTTCTAAACAGCTGAGGGGTGTAGGTTGGTCCTGCTGCTAGTACCCGTCTGGCTTTTAAGAGCCGCAAAACTGCCGCAACAAACGAGGGTTGTTTAAAAGATAGGGAATATAGAATGCAAAATGGTTGACAATTCAGACTGCCTGCTCTGGTCCAGTCCTGTACTGACAGTACCTTCCCAGAGTATGATATTGTGATGTTTCCTTTGGAGGTCTTTAAGCAGAGGCTTGACAACCATATGTCAAGAGTGCTCTGATGGTGTTTCCTGCTTGGCAGGGGGTTGGACTCGATGGCCCTTGTGGTCTCTTCCCATTCTATGATTCTATGATTCTATGATCTCAGCCGTTCAAACAGTGGCTTGGGTGGGTGGCACCAGTCGCAGATAAAGTGCCTTTGCCCGTGCAAGTGGGAGTTGGCCCCCTTCACACCTTTTGGACTTGGGAGCTTTCAGTGTGTTAAAAGGTCATTGTCCGCCTAGTCATAGGAGGCGATAGCAGTGGGGCAGCTACAAGAATTCTTGGAAAACACAGATGATTTAAATCCATGCCCATCTGGGTTCAATCCTGGCCGAAGAACTGAGTCAGTCTTGGTCGCCCTGATGGATGACCTTTGCAGACAGCTGCCTATGAAAATCTAAGGGTTATGAGAATCGGAGGCAGTGTATCTTTACTTAGTTGCTTCCATTTTAAGGGGGGAAGAGAAGCATGCATGTGTGAAAAACAATGTTGTCCAATGAAATTTGATATTGTGTCACACCAGGCCCACAGATGTTTGAAGAAAAATTCAGTGGTGCATCCCACGGTATCAGCCCATGTCCCCCAAGACGGCATGAGCACAACATGGGGTGTGCTGAAATTGCATGACCCCAGGGAATATTTTTTTTTGGGGGGGGGCGCTTCAACATTTTGGGGGCCCTCAGCCCATGTCCCCCTAGACGGCATGAGCACAACATGGGGTGTGCTGAAATTGCATGACCCCAGGTAATTTGGGGGGGGCGCTTCAACATTTTGGGACCCCTCAGCCAATGTCCCCCTAGATGGCACAAGAACACCATGTGGTGTGCTGAAATTGCATGACATGACCCTAGGGAATTTTGAGGGGGACCCTTCAACATTTTGGGGGCCCTCAGCCCATGTCCCCTTAGATGGCATGTGCTGACATCACACTGCTCCAGGGCATTTTGAGGGGGGCACCCCCTTGAAAATTTGGAGTCCTTGGCCTCCCCATCCTGTATATGTCACAAGCACACCATGGGGGTGTGCTGACATTGTGTGATCCCAGGGATTTTTGAGGGGGCCCACGCCTATTGAAAATTTTGGGAGTACCTTGACCCCCTAGATATCTCAAGCACACCATAGGGAGTGTTAAAGTCTCACTGTCCCAGGGAATTTTGAAGGGGCCCACCCCTTCTTTAAAATTTCGGGGGTCCTCAGTCCTTTGCCACTATAGGCTGTGCAGTCATGCCACAGGGTGTGCTGATGTCAGGCCTCTGGATTTCCCTCTTGCATAGATGCTGTATTGGGTCCCTGGACAGCAGGTGGAGGATATCTGCAGGATTAGGAGCAACTGAGGAAAGACACAGTTGTTGAAAATTAGGCTTCGGGGTACTTATAGAGGAGAAGGAACTTGACTGGGAGTGGGATTTGTGGGGCTGGCAGGGTGAGGTTTGGGGCTGGGGCTGGGGCTGGGGCTGGGGCTGGGGCTGGGGCTGCAGCAAGAAACTGCTAGGGTGTTTTCCTTGGGGGAACAGTTTGCGATAGAACACTGGGGAAAGAGTTTGTGGTGTAAAAATCCTTTTTTAAAAAAGTTTGTATTTATTGATTGATACTTGTGCTAAGACAGACAGAAATAATATTCATTATAAATATATATTTTATAATATACTGAGTTAAAACAGCTACTTAAGCTAAGAAAGAGCAGAAAGAAAGTCAGAAGGAAGAAAATACAAGAAAAAGAGAAAACAAAAGTAGAAGACAAAGGGAAAGAAAGAAAACAACTAAAGGGAGAGACTAGAATAAAAGGACTTCTGGGTCTCAGTAGCTACGTATGATACTGGTTTATAGAAAATAGAATGTTAAAGAGAGTATTTTTTTTCAATCTTCAAATTCAGATACTGCAAGTTCATTTTCTCTTTCACACAAAAGGTCCATAGGAAACTTCCAATCCTTAACAAATGCTAGTAACGATTTTTCTCTAATTAAACATGTTAGCTTAGCCATCTAAGGCAATGTGGGGTAAAACTCCTGTGGTTGTAGATATTTTTATTTTATTTTTTGCAGCAAGGGAAGGGCTGGGAGCAAGGTCATTGAGGCTTCTCCCAGTCCATGAAATTCAGAAGCATTATAAACAAACATTACAATTCAACTTTAGCTTAAACACATTACTACTTTCATCTCGGGTTTCCCCCACCTTAAAAAAGAAAGAAAAAATGCTTTCAGACTACCCAAAAAGGATTAGCAATGAGATTGTAAACTTGAGGACGGGAACTATCTTTTTTGTTTGTGTGTGGGGAAAATTTTTTACTTAGACATAATATTTGTACCTACTTAACATTTGGTTTATCAGTTTTCCTACTACATAAAGACCAAATATTAATACAACTTTTATAGTAGCAAAAAGCAAAGGCAGCTTTGCATAGCCTATTGCGTTTAGGCGTTATTCAAGCTTAAGCTTTAGGCCCGGACCAAAAATTTCAAAGCCAATGTTTCCAAAAGATTGTGCTGTTTTAATATTAAGTGTGAAAACATTTAAACAATCGTCACTTACAGTTCCCATAGTTGTTTGCTAATAGTAATGGAGAATCTGTGACTCTTTTGGATGCTATTGGGACTCTAGCTGGAAGAGAAGCTGGAAAAGGAATAGCTGGGGAAAGACACAGCTGTTGATAATGAGGCTTCAGCGTTCTTAGAGGAGAAAGGGGCGAGGCAGAAAGGCTTTTGATTTTCTTTCACCCATAGAAGCCCAGCTAATACATTTATATACATTAGAAAATTTCAGTACTTCCTAATCCATGAAATTCAGAAGCTTTATAACGAAACATCGCAGTACACCTTTAGCTTAAACACATCCCTGCTTTTCTCTCTGGTACTGAATGTGGGAAACACCCTATGTGCTTTACAGGCATTTCACACAACCTTGCCATTACTTGATAAGTGTAATTGCGTGTCAAGGTCCCCAAGCCACCCCTCAAATAACTCACAACACACACATAATTTTTCTTTAAGGTTTTTGGCATAATTTTGGCCACAACTTTATTAACATACATGATTGTTAGTGGTTGCTTAGGCATTGGTTAAGACTATCTGTCGTCGTCCCCCCCGCCCCCCGCCTGGGGACAGAACTTACTTCCGGATTCCACCGAAAGCCAGTAAGGGAAAACAATATTGGGGAGAAATGGAGCTGAGCGACAGGCCCTCACTTCTCCCCGCATGCTCCCTAGGGCTTGCCGGTCCTAGCCCCATTCCAGGGATTCGGACAAAAACATGGCAAGCCCCTGGGTTCCTTTAACGGAATTCCCTTTCCGCAGCAGCGTTGGAGGGGCAGGCCCAGCCAGTCCTTGCCCCTCTTCCAACCAATTTGATAACCAATGCCTAACCACAACTTACAAGTTGTGACAATTTGCAGTAGGCAAAAAACAAATCAGCCAGATGGACAAAATTCCTACCAGTCCCCTGCCACAGCAGCAGATGACCCCATGACAGGCATAGCAAGGTCAACGCAGAAAACCCTTAAATTTAGGGCGGGCGGGAAAGAGAAAGTTTCCAAGCTGCGTGCACAGAATATAAAGCATTAGATCCCTCCCACCAAATTGCAACACATAAATTGCCCCAGCAACTCAACCAACTAATCATTGCCACAGGCCAACTTTCCAATCCTGCCTGGCAACCAAGGGGGGGGGGTGGCCTGATAGACCCCACCGCAACCAGTGCTCTCCATTAAGGAGAACACTCTTTGTCACATGAAAGTGGTGGGGCGTGGGTGAGAAGGCAAAACCTGTTTACATCCCAGGGGAAAGATGTAGCCTCTTCGGCTGTGTCTGTCTTTCCAACCAGGGAAATGTTAATGCAATTTGGACTGTAAACAGAGTCAGGTACAGCTGTCCCCATGATCATAGCTGGAAGAAAATTACATCTGTGTCCACAGAAATGCCTGCCAGTGTTTCAGTTCATGCTTACATGCCCACATGTGATTTCAGCTGAAGTCTGCTTATGTGCTAGGGAAATCAAGCAGGCAAACATTTGGCAGCAACTCGCCATGCACTCGTAATGTACAGTACTTCCAGTCTGTAGGATGGTTCAGTTAAGAGAGATGTGATGTTTCGTTTCTCTGTGCCAAGTAACTGCAGCATCACAAGCAAGTTCCCCAGAGGTTGCAAAACTTGACACAAAGATTCCATAAGCCCCTCTGCTTCTCAAAAGGCTAAACTGTGCTCTCGCCTCTTTTTTTTGCTCATTGTTAGTGCCCTCGTGTATGCATCTTGCTTTGTTGGGTTGCCAGGCTCCATAGAATCCTAGAGTTGGAAGAGACCACAAGGGCCATCGAGTCCAACCCCCTGCCAAGCAGGAAACACCATCAGAGCACTCCTGACATATGGTTGTCAAGCCTCTGCTTAAAGACCTCCAAAGGAGGAGACTCCACCACACTCCTGGGCAGCAAATTCCACTGTCAAACAGCTCTTACTGTCAGGAAGTTCTTCCTAATTGTTATGGTAAAATCTGGGTGCGAGGCTGCTCTGCCACCCAGCTCGCCGGACTAAGTCCGCAGGTCCCTGCGGAGGAAAATGAGCTCAGCCGGAGACAGGAGCAAACTGCAGAAGATCCAAGTTTATTGAGCAACAGGTTCAAGGCGAGATTGAACAGCGAGAAAGGGGTGACATGAACTTTTGAAACTTCCCTCCATGTCCCAGAATACAGTGCAAAATACATCCCAGTTACATCATGAATACATTAAGAAGAGGTTGGGTTACACAGAATTAACATATGGAGGAGGGAGGGGGGAATATGCAGAGCTGGAGATATGCGCAGATAAGCACATCCTGAGTACCGGTGATGAGAAGACAATGGTCCATGTATGCATAGCCTGCCACCTGGCATTGCCCGGAGGAAAGGCTTGGCAGAGTGATTTGACAGGATTAGGGTCTTGACACCTTGCTTGAGGGATTATGGAGGACAGGGGAGGTGTCATGGAGTCCTAGAGAAATTGAGCAAATTGGCACGTTGATTTTCTATGAATTTTATAGATTTTAGTCCCTTTTGACATTGACAGTTGGAAATAAATGGATATATTGTAGCGAAGAAGAAGGTGAAGAAGACACGCCCCCCCTTCCGTATCATAATGTTTAGGTGGAATCTTCTTTCTTGTAGTTTGGATCCATTGCTCCGTGTCCGCTTCTCTGGAGCAGCAGAAAACAACCTTTCTCCCTCCTCTATGTGACATCCTTTTGTATATTTGAACATGGCTATCATATCACCCCTTAACCTCCTCTTCTCCAGGCTAAACATGCCCAGCTCCCTTAGTCGTTCCTCATAAGGCATCGTTTCCAGGCCTTTGACCATTTTGGTTGCCCTCCTCTGGACACGTTCCAGTTTGTCAGTGTCCTTCTTGAATTGTGGTGCCCAGAACTGGACACAGTACTCCAGGTGAGGTCTGACCAGAGCAGAATACAGTGGCACTATTACTTCCCTTGATCTAGATGCTATACTCCTATTGATGCAGCCCAGAATTGCATTGGCTTTTTTAGCTGCCGCGTCACACTGTTGGCTCATGTCAAGTTTGTGGTCAACCAAGACTCCTAGATCCTTTTCACATGTACTGCTCTCAAGCCAGGTGTCCCCCATCTTGTATTTGTGCCTCTCATTTTTTTTGCCCAAGTGCAATACTTTACATTTCTCCCTGTTAAAGTTCATCTTGTTTGTTTTGGCCCAGTTCTCTAATCTGTCAAGGTCGTTTTGAAGTGTGATCCTGTCCTCTGGGGTGTTAGCCACCCCTCCCAGTTTGGTGTCATCTGCAAATTTGATCAGGATGCCCTTGAGTCCATCATCCAAGTCGTTGATAAAGATGTTGAATAAGATCTTATTTATTTGTCTGTTCCCTAAGATTGCCCTCCCCCCCCCAACTTTGAAACGTGTCATTCATTTAATAAATGAGGGAGATGGGAGGGGTGCGTGTAGGAAGCTAGCATAAAGCTGCAGACAAACTGAGCAGGTCTGACAGCAAAAACCCTCAGTCTTGTCAAGTTTGTTTCAGAAATTCATCTCTGCTGCTACCATTGATAACTTGGATTACTAGACTATGCCAGTCCAGAGAACACCAGGCTGTTTCAAAGTGAGTTTTAGGAACATAGGAAGCTGTTTTATACCAGGTCAGCTGGTTTGTCCATCAAGCACAGTGTTGTCTATTCTGACTGGCAGCACCTCTCCAAGGTGTCAAGCAGAAGTCTTTTCAATCACTTGCTATCTGATCTTCTTAACAGGAAATGCCAAGATTTCAGTCTGGGACCTTAAACGTGCAGTGTATGTGCTGTGCCTCTAAGATTATGGTCTCTTCTTTGAAAGCAGATACCTTGTGTAGCAGCTCTAGACCCTTGGTTAGGGGTACTTAAAGGGTTAAGATGTTCTACATGAGCAGAGGCTTGGGCTCACAGGGCTCAAGTTTATTATTTCTTCAATACCAAGCTGCAATCTACTCTGAATTTTAGAGGCAAATGGCAAGTTGTCTTTTTTGAAGATTTCATTTAACTGGTGATACTGTAACAAGTTTTCTTATCCATTCTTGAATGTCTTTTGGAAGAGCATACATGAACGAATGGTGCATGCACACACACAAAAATGGCAGTGTAGTCCATACTTATTTAGCACCATGTAGTTAATCAGTTCCCTTTTCCTATTTGCAACCAGAACTTGAGGCATCTGGGGTTGACTTCTCTCCTGTTTGGAAGGTTAACCTTTGAAACCCTCAGAGATAGAACACTTAAAGCAAACGAATAAGAGAGTGTGGTTCCACTCATGGCCTACGGGTCCCAAGAATGTGGCCTCCAAACTACATCTCTTCCTTAAACCGGCAGGATGGCTATTATTTGGAAGAAGGGGGTAGTTCATCCCGATTCTGAGTTCTTATCTCTGCTTTGCTTTGTTGGTGGGCTGAACTAATTAGTGCCGAAAGCAGTCCTTGTTACCACATATGAGACTCTGGATAAGTGACAGGTCTTTGTGCAGATGTGAATCCTTTCTTTTTTGTAACTCACTGTTTTGTCTTGTCTGCATTCGGCATCCCACAGAACACGGATGTCAGGGGTTCAGGAGCAGAGGCGAGGGCAAGGGAGGAAACAGAGAGCGAGGGGGAGGAGGCAGAAGAAAGGATGAGTGATGACGACGACCCGAGATCTCCGAGTCTTTCCAGTGAATCAGAAGATTCACAAAAAGGAGCACCAGTGGCCAGGGCAAGGGGGGAGACTAGGGGGACACCCCAGGAAGAAAGAGCCAGAGGGGACTCAGAGGGGAGCAGTTGGAGATCGGGTCCAACGTCACCGCAAGAGAGTAGGAAAGAGGAAGAGCGCCAGGGAGCAAGCGCTGGCAGCTCGCAACAGGAGGGAGGGCACGAGTCAGGAGTGGCCACACCTTCATCGGGGAGCGAAGTGACGGTTAGACGGAAAGTGGAAGGTTGGGCGCGCGCGCCAAGTTCAAATGCACAGGAAGGTGGCGCAGTAGGCAGCCCGGAAAGGGAGCCAGGTCCTAAAGCCCGGCGCAAGGAGACAGGAGAGTCAGGGGGGTCAGCGTCAGAAGAATCCCGGAAGGAAGAGACCCAGGGGGGCAGAGGGACCCAGAGGAGAACTGTCAGGCGGAAAAGGTGGAGCAGGGCTAGGATATTAAGTTGGTGCGCAAGGGGCGGAGACTCAGACGGAGCTTCGCCGATCTAAGCATAAGACGTAGGGTTGCACGCAGCAGCTCGAGAATGGAGACTGTAACTCAATAAAGACTTTTATTTAACGATCGCTGGCTAGCGTGATCCTCTGTGAGCTAGGATCTGGTAGTAACCCTGACAGTAAGCTCCGTCCCTTCAAATTGTGGGCATCCATGGCCTCGCGGAGAGGAGGGAAAGCGGGTGCCTACAAGAGAGCTCACGAACGGCAGACAATATGACGGCCGAACAGCAAATAACGGAACTCAGAGAAGCAGTTTCACGACTGAATGCCGAGGCGCTGGCGTCCAGGAAGAGAGAGGAGGAAGCAGCTGCCGCCTACAGGGATCTCCAGGTCAGGTTGGACGTGCTTACGAAGCAAGGGCAACAGACACCCAAATCAGAGGGGATTGGGTTGGGGAGACGCACAGGCGGTCTAGTCTCGCACTTCGATGGGAATTTGCAACAGTACCCCAACTTTAGAGCAGACGTAATGTGTGCACTGCAACTACTGCACAAAGACTTTAGAGATGAACAAGAGAAAGTGGGGTTCATCATGTCCCATTTGCATGGAGACGCAAAAGCATGGCTGCGCAATTTGTGGAGAGATAAGGATCCTGCGCTCCAAAATGCGGACGCCTTTATTAAAGCGATGGATGGCTGTTTTTTATCAAGCATTGACGTGGATCTTGCCCGAAAGGAGGTGCATGGACTAAGGCAAGGGAGGGCCAGCGTAAGGCAGTATCATGCCCGCTTTTTCGCTTTGGTCAGTGCCCTGGAATGGGACAGAGATTCGGCTCCTGTCAGAGACCTTTTTTGGGAGGGCTTGCACAACTCGGTTAAAGATGAGATTGCGAGGGGGGAGAGACCCCGGACCACGCAGGAGATCGTTCAGAGGGCGCTGGCGGTGGGGGTGCGGCTGGAAGAACGTCCGTGGAGCAGGGACGAAGGGCGCAGCGGGCGCGAACCAGCCAGGGGCTCCTCCTTCCTTCCCAGAGAAGCAGCGCGTGCGCAATCCACGCCTCCAACAGGGGGAGGGGTGGAACCGATGGAGGTTGGGAGTGCAAGGGCTCAGTCAGCAGCCAGAGCCCTAGCACCGGCAGCAGTGAAAGCGAAGCCTCCTAGAGGGAACAGGAAGTGTTATATCTGCGAGGATCCAGGGCATATGGCGAAAGAGTGTCCCCGGAGGCTCCACAAGCACACTGCAGCCTCAGCAATGGTGACTGCAGCAACGCAGCACGGAGAACCACAGCAGGGAAACGACGATGTCTGGCTGGGGGAAGAGGCACTGGGGCCCAGCCAGACGTGTCAGTGAAGCAGTCCCCAGAGATTTTACCGCCCATGGACCCCCTCCCGCCCAAGCCAGTAGAGAGGCTCACCGCATCGCTCCAGCTACCCAATGGAATCACCATGGACGTGCCAATCACCGTCGACTCGGGAAGCAATGCAGACTTCATAGGGCAGGACTTTGTCGACCGGCACGCTATACAGTTGCTGCCTGCCACGCTGCCCCTGCAGGTTGTCACGGTGGATGGCAGGGAGCTGTTAGGGGGGCAAGTGGTGAAGCAGACGCCACCTATGGTGCTGCGGCTTGGAAATCACAGGGAAATCATCAGCTTCAACGTCACTCAACTCTCGGACACGCCTATGGTATTGGGCATGAGTTGGCTGGACAAGCACAGCCCGACGCTGGCTTGGTACCAGAGGCAGCTGACCTTCGGCTCTTCCTTTTGTGCTGAACACTGCATCATGCCCCAGCAGGAAGGGGAGCAAGAGGAGTCACAGCTGCTGCTAGGCACGCTGCAAGCGATTCCCCACAAGTACGCAGAATTTTTGGAGGTTTTCTGCGAGAAGGAGGAAGACAAGCTACCCCCCCACAGACCATATGACTGCAAAATTGACCTGCTGCCGGGGGCGGCGCTGCCCAAAGGGAAGCTGTATTCCATTTCTGAAGACGAACTGCAGGAACTCAAAGAGTTCATAGATCATAATTTGAAGCGCGGTTTCATCCGAGAGTCCCAGGCAGCGGGGGGCAGTCCTGTATTCTTTGTGAAGAAGCGAGACACGCCCCAAAAAAGACTCGTAGTGGACTACCGCATTTTGAACAGTGTCACCAAGCCGTCGGACTTCCCCATGCCCCGAATCGACGACCTCCTCGCAAAAGTACGCAAGGGCAGCGTGTTCACCAAGTTGGACCTGCGAGGGGCGTACAACCTCATTCGCATGCGGGAAGGAGATGAGTGGAAGACAGCCATGTTCACGCCCCTGGGCACCTACGAATATAGAGTTATGCCTTTTGGATTGCAAAATGGCTCCCACGTTTTTCAAGCTTTCATGCATCACGTGTTGGCGGGGCTCCTCTACAAGACGTGCGTCTGTTTCTTGGATGACATCCTGATCTTTTCGGAATTGCAGCAGGAGCATGACAGACACGTCAGGGAAGTGCTGAGCAGGCTACAGCAACATAGGCTTTACGCCAAGCTGGAGAAGTGCCAGTTCGACGTGACGGAGGTGGATTTCCTGGGCTACAAGTTGTCTGACAAGGGGCTCGCCATGGACAGCGCCAAGGTTCGAGCGGTGTTGGATTGGAAAAGCCCACGCAACCGGAAGGAGGTCCAACGGTTTGTCGGCTTCGCGAACTTCTATCGCAAGTTCATCAAAGGCTTCGCTATGCAGACAGCGGCCATCACGGACACGCTCAGTTCCAAGAAAAAGAAGTTCATCTGGACAGCGCAGGCGGAGCAGTCCTTTCAGGCACTCAAGCGTCTTTTCGCGTCGGAGGAACAGCTGCTTCATGTCGACCCCAGCAGGCCGATGAGAGTTGAAACAGACGCCTCGGACAGGGCCGTCGGAGCAGTCCTGCTGCAGAAGGACCCGCAGGGGGTTTGGAGGCCCGGAGCGTTTTACTCCAGGAAGCTCAGCAAGTCCGAACAGAACTACACCATCTGGGACAGGGAGTTGCTGGCTATTCATGCAGCGTTCAAAGCATGGAGGCACTTCCTGATTGGAGCCAAGCACACGGTGCAGGTCTGCACGGACCACAAGAATCCGGAGCACTGGTGCACGGCACAGTTCCTGAACCAGAGGCAGATACGTTGGGCTGAGTTCTTTGCGAACTTCGACTTCCGGATAGAGTATGTCCCGGGGGACACCAACATCATGGCGGACGCGCTCTCCCGTAAGCCACAGTATCTGGAGGATGCCACGCCAGCGGCCGCCATGCACATCTTCGCACCAACAGTGTGGGCGTGCGCTGCGGCGACAGTGGACCTGGAGGCGGTGCGACGAGCGTTGCAGAATGACTCCTTCGCGCAAGCAAAGATGGCAGAGATGCAAAGGGGCACGGCAGCGACCGACGGGTTCCAGCTGAGAGATGGATTGCTCATCCGTAAAGGGGCCATCTACGTGCCGGGAGACGAACTTCGCGCCAAGGTACTGCATCAGCTGCACGACGCGCCCACTGCCGGGCACTTTGGCAAGGAGAAGACGGTGGAATTAGTCGCCAGGGATTTCTGGTGGCCCGGAATGAGAGGGGAGGTCGCGGACTACGTGGCGAGGTGCGACACCTGCCAGAGGGCCAAACCAGTGCACAGACCGCCGGCCGGACTGTTGGAACCGCTGCAAACTCCGGTCGAACCATGGGAGAGAGTCGCCCTGGACTTCGTCACGGATCTGCCCAGCTCGAGGGGCAAGACGGCCGTGCTGGTGGTGGTGGACTTGTTCTCCAAGATGGCGCATTTCATCCCGTGTGCGAAGGTGGCCACGGCGGAACAAACCGCCAAACTGTTCATAGACCACGTGTTCAAGGTTCACGGTCTGCCACGGTCTATTCTGTCCGACCGCGGGCGGCAGTTCATCTCGAATTTCTGGCAGAAGCTGATGGGCTTCCTAAACGTCAAGATCAACCTGGCGTCGGCGAGACACCCGCAGACCAACGGGCAAGCGGAGCGGGTCAATGCCATCATGCAGCAGTACCTGAGATGCTATGCGAATCAACAGCCTGCGACGTGGGTGGATTACCTGCCGCTCGCCGAGTTCGCCTACAACAACACGAAGCACGTGTCCACGGGGGTCACGCCGTTCTTCGCCAACAACGGGAGGCACCCCAGAACCTTCCCGGGACTGGAAAGACTGGTGGAGGGGGAGCCGCAGACAGCAGATGCGTTCGCGTCGGAGTTGCAGGAGGTCCACGATCAGCTGCGGCGGCACCTGGAGCTGGCCAAACACGCATACAAGGTGCAGGCAGACAAACACAGAAGGGTTGGCGAAGAGATCCATGTGGGAGACTGGGTCTGGTTAGCAGCCCACGCAGTGCCGGCCAGGTCGTTGGCCAAGAAGAAACTAGGGCATAAGCAACTGGGGCCCTACCAAGTCGAAGAGCAGGTCAACCCGGTGGCCTTCAGGCTGGCGCTTCCGGAGGGTTCCAGAATGCATCCGGTGTTCCACAGATCGGTGCTCACTCCCTACAAGGCACCGCACAGGTTTCAGGAACCCGGAACGGCACCGAGTCCGCTCCGAGAGGGAACCAGGCAACGGGGAGTGGCACAGGAGGTGCGCCTCAACGAAGTCACGGAGATTTTGGACTCCAGATGGGGGGAAGAGGGGGTAGAATACCTTCTCGCTAAGGAGGGCACCCCGGCCAGTGCCAACAGCTGGGTGCCGGGCTACGCTTTAGATGAACCTCTGCTCAAGGAAGAGTTTCATGCCCTCTTCCCCCATAGGCCAATGCCAGCGGACTTTTTCGACGACTGGCTTTTCACGCCCACGCTTTCAGCCAGCACGTTCCGGGGGTTCGACTCGGATGAGGAACCGACACGAGACGCCCGTTCCCCGGAGGGGTCACCCTCGGGATCTGCTTCAGAACCCTCGTATTGGTGGGATGATCGACCAGAGGAGCAGTGGCGCAGGAAGTGGCTGGAGGGTCCAGGACGAGCAACGCCTCCAGAAGGAAGCGAGGGAGAGACGGACATGGACGTTTTCGGGGACGACCAGGGTCTCGAGCACGGCGGCACAGAGATGGAAGCAGAGGTGACCGTCGTCGACGAGAGCAGGGAGGAAGAACCGGAAGACTTCGGATGGAGGCCCGCCACGGGAAGCGAACTGTACCCGACATTCGTCCCCTTGACACTGCAGCACCCAGTTCCCGCACCGGAAGGAGGGGAGGGGGGAAGAGGGGGCTTCGAGGGGGGGATGGATGTCAGGGGTTCAGGAGCAGAGGCGAGGGCAAGGGAGGAAACAGAGAGCGAGGGGGAGGAGGCAGAAGAAAGGATGAGTGATGACGACGACCCGAGATCTCCGAGTCTTTCCAGTGAATCAGAAGATTCACAAAAAGGAGCACCAGTGGCCAGGGCAAGGGGGGAGACTAGGGGGACACCCCAGGAAGAAAGAGCCAGAGGGGACTCAGAGGGGAGCAGTTGGAGATCGGGACCAACGTCACCGCCAGAGAGTAGGAAAGAGGAAGAGCGCCAGGGAGCAAGCGCTGGCAGCTCGCAACAGGAGGGAGGGCACGAGTCAGGAGTGGCCACACCTTCATCGGGGAGCGAAGTGACGGTTAGACGGAAAGTGGAAGGTTGGGCGCGCGCGCCAAGTTCAAATGCACAGGAAGGTGGCGCAGTAGGCAGCCCGGAAAGGGAGCCAGGTCCTAAAGCCCGGCGCAAGGAGACAGGAGAGTCAGGGGGGTCAGCGTCAGAAGAATCCCGGAAGGAAGAGACCCAGGGGGGCAGAGGGACCCAGAGGAGAACTGTCAGGCGGAAAAGGTGGAGCAGGGCTAGGATATTAAGTTGGTGCGCAAGGGGCGGAGACTCAGACGGAGCTTCGCCGATCTAAGCATAAGACGTAGGGTTGCACGCAGCAGCTCGAGAATGGAGACTGTAACTCAATAAAGACTTTTATTTAACGATCGCTGGCTAGCGTGATCCTCTGTGAGCTAGGATCTGGTAGTAACCCTGACAACGCGTCTAACAAACCTCACCCATGCTGTGCAAAATCTATTGGAAACTGTCCCTATCTTCAAACATACAAAGACATATTATCCTGATTTCTCCCTCTCTCTTTCCATAGACTATGATCAGGCATTCCTCAGCTAGCTTGTCTGCAACCTATTTCCTTCACTGAAACAATGCCTGAATTATATTCTTGAAAGCAGGAGAGGATCATTCCCCCCCCCCTTTGTTTTCTTTTGAAAAGAACAACAACAAACAAGGTAGAGCAGAAATGGAGATCAAGGCAACAGATCTGGAAAGGTGCTTTGAAAGTCAGAATACAAACTATTCTAGGCGAAAGGGTGGACAACAGAAGAAAATATACAGATTGACAGGGACTGGCCTCAGGCCTGCTGACTGGGAAGTGGCATTTATTGACTCCTGCTTGCAGGGCTGAGAACTGGGAAAGGTGGTAATTCCAGCATCTTGTTTCATTGATTTCCATAGGATTTAAATATGACTAAAGGAGTGGTATAACGGTTAATTCTGCAGTGCTAGAGCTAACCATGACAGTCCCAAGTCATGTCCTCAATGCAAGTAAATAGCACAAGGCCCAGTTTATTAGGATCAGTATGCTCCTACATAAAGTTTCTTGGTGCAAAGCCGCATTGAGTGCAATGAAATTTATTTCTGGCTGCATAAGTACAACTTGCAAAACACACTGAGCTTTAACAAAATCTTCAGCCAGTGCAAATGCAGCTTTAGTTTTAATTAGAAATGCAAACAATATTGCACAGGAGTGTTACCATTCAAATTACTAATGTGCAGTAGGAACCCCATCAAAGTAATGAAATGTGTGGCCTTCCTTGGTTACTTCCCTTGTTCTCTTGACCTCCTCCATTCTAACGTTACGAAGAAACTTGAATGAGGCAAGAATAAGGGTGTAAATTAACTGGACACCCCTGCAGATAATATCAACACTCTGGTTCTGCAAAACGTCCAGGAATTAGATGCTTCTCTACATTCTCCTTTCAGCACACCACAGGACTAAAGTTTAACCAGTTCCATGTGTTTGTGATTTCCTCTGGTTAGCATATGTAACAACACCCAGAACTTAATTGTGTGCATATTTCAAGTCTCCACCTCTCCTCAATTGCTGCTCAAAATAATGCATACATTTTTTAAAAAAAAAAAACTGCCTGATAGAGCCATTTCCTTTTCTCTCACTTTTGTTTTGTTACACACACACACACACACACACACACACACGTAAGACAGAATTAAATGACATGGGTAAGGATATAAGGGGAACAGTTGAAGTTCTAACGAGGTCCTTGTGGATGGCATAATGACCCGCAGAGAATCTTGTGGTAGATAATGAGGTATGAAAAGCAATAAATCACGAGATTCTGAGAGAAATAAAGTTATACCAAGTTCAATATATGAAGGTGATGAATCAGGAAATAGAATGGAAAATTAAACAGATGAGACAAAGGACATTTGAATCGGCCAATTTGACAATTTCCTGCAATGATCGGTGCTTAGAAAGCCTATGATTCAGTTCCAGGAGATATTGGTGACAGGCGCTGTAAGGCAAATACTGCTTCAGCCTACCAAGAAATTCCTCTTGAAAGAAATTTGTCTCTCACCTGAGGGATAATTACCTCCTGTACCTGGAAATGCTTCATTTCAAATTACTGTGGACTTGACTGTTCACATAATTTCACTCTCTGTGCTTATGTGCACATTCCACATGTACTAATCCAGGGATTCAAAGGTGAAAAGTAGGCGAATAGGTAAGCAATGGCGGCGGTGGGGGGAGAATGGTGGGGCCAGAATGCACAAACTTTTCAAGGCTAACTTTACTGAAGCTGCATAGGCAGACCAAGCAGCTACTCACAGGCAGGAGAAGGGATGGCGGGCACAATTCAAGAGGCAGCTGCTATTCTGTAATCAGCTTTTTGCCAAATTGCAGTCAAATTCCTCGGATGTGACCCAGGCGTGTCCATCCACGTCCATCGCATGTCCTACTTGGCTACCTACATCCCATGCCTCCTGTGGCTGCTCAAGACGGCCACTTGCAGTCCCATAACAACCCAGCGGTGGCCAGTGGCGGCCCCTTCGGTATCGGAGGGACTGATCCCCCTGCCTAGAAATATTGAGGGGGCTGAAGCCCCATATACCCGTTACCCCTGCTTTCTTGTATCTTTTGGTTTAGAAAGGGGTCCTTACTGTCACAGTTGCTTCTCTCATAGGAGATAGATGGTGAAGACTCCACCTGTTCTGATTCTCTCATGTCCCACTCTGCTACCTATGGTGTGTGCCTCCTGCAGCTGTAGGTGACTGTCATTTGCAGCCCCATAACTACAACCTGGCGATGGGGGATAGTGGGGGGGGGGGCGGGCTGAGCCCCCATGGCCAGGATTTAATCCAGCTGGGAATGGATTTAATAATCTTGTGTTTTCTGAGAATGCATGTAGCTGCCCCACCAGTTTGCCTGAGATGGGTGGGAGGAGTTATTAACATTCCAAATTCTCCTTCATCTTTCACTCACTGGCCCATCTGTGTGGTGGTCAAATTCCTCAATGTGACCTAGATGTGTTCATCCACATCTGTCGTAAGTCCCGCTCAGGTACCTACGCCCGGCGCCAAATGAATTGTTTGGTCCCATAGGCTGCATTAAGATGGGGTGAAAAACTAAGGATTTTGCTCTAGTTTGAGTTGCCAATCATTCTGGTTCCTTCCTCTTGGTTAAAAGTTGTTTATTTGTTTGGAAACCTGTTATGATACCCTGCAGAATGCAAATGGATTAAATCAAATTCCCCCCCTCCCCTCTCCTCTCCTCCATCTTCGCCTCCCCTGCCAGGCGTGGCCATTCATATTTGTCGCATGTCCCTCGTGGCTAACAGGGCCCTTGGCCTCCCACGGCTGCTGGTGACAGTCATTTGTGGCCACAGCAACAGCCTGGTGGTGGGGGATGGCGGTCCCCTCAATACTGGGGGGACTGAGCACCCTTCCTAGAAATATTGAGGGGGCTAAAGCCCTGGGTGTCTACGAGGTCTGCCCTGCCTTGTACCTGCAGTCAGTCATTCCGGCCAACTGAGGCAACAAGTCCTCAGTAGAGAATCAGCTCTGCTGGGATCATTGGAATTCTGCAAATAGCAGGGGCATCAGTGCCTTGGTACTTCATCCTCTGTTGGGTTCCTCATCGCCTTTTACAAAGGAAATGGGGCTGCTGCAGTTGGACAGTTGCCTTATTTGGTCATATGGCACAAATGGTTGGAGGCCCATGGTCTTAAAGCCCAAATGGCAGGAAATGCAATCAAACTTCCGAATCTGAACTACACACAGGCTAACACCAGGCAGGCCCCAGAAGAAGGATCTTTCTTGTATCTTTTTGTTTACAAGGGGTCCTTGCTGTCATAGGAGCTTCTCTGCTAGGAGAGGTACGAGGTAAGTTTCTTTTCCTGCTTCTGCTTTCCCAACAAATATTTTAAATTGCTAAATTATGGCTTGATTTTTTTATTTTTTGTTAACTGCCTTGATCTTTTCAGAAGAAAGGAAAGGAGAGTGTAGCAGGAGACCCCCCCCCTTTCATTACACTGTAATGCACAAGCACCACACACACACACACCTCCCACCTCCCCGAGCCTGGAGAAGCCCCTTCTAGAGGGGCATCCCCTGAAAGCCTTCCGTAAATAAGGGAGCGCTAACTTGACAGCTCCGCACGGAACCCTTGTTATTTTCATATCTTTTCCCTGAGTAGACCGTGAAACTCTACCTCTCCCTATTCTTATTATGGGTTGACCAACTCTCCGAACTCGAGGTCAATCGGCTGCCGCTTCAACCAATCAGTGCTACCGAACAGCGCCCCTTGTGGCGGCCACGCAGGTACTGCAGGCAAAGGCGTGCTTCCCTATACTTTGACAGCTCTCAAATACAAAGTTTCCGAGTTCAATTGACTGTGACTGATCTAATCAAAATGTTGCAACCGGCTTCCGGAAAATCGAAAGCGCTTTGAACTTCTAGGACAGTTTTCTTCATAAATTCACTATAAATCAGCCATACATCGGATCTTCACCGGACCACTTTTATTCTGCTTCATATCACAAGGACTATCAAAGGGGGTGGCCTGATATCAATTGGCCATAATCCCTCAAGCGAGGAGGCACGTACACTACAGCCCTTCCCAGTTGGCATGGCAACCTTGATAGTCATCTTGATGGGCTCAGACAGAAGACTATCAAGAACACAACGAACTGCATACACTAGTGGATTCAACACGGACTATGACAAAGGGACAGTGATCGGATTCCCCTCAGGGGGCAGGAAACTGCGCCTATCCTTTTGTCTTCTGGAAATGACTCCTGGGGAGGGGGAAAAGGGGCTCCGGCCAGGTGTCATGGTACTCAGATTACCTGAGCAACCCCTCCCCTGACTCCTCCTGTTTTTAATGTAGTCATGATGTAGTTATGATGTATTTCTAGGGGTGTAACTCAGGGGATTAGAAGCTAATAAAAGTTGGGGTCTTCTTTTGTTCTGGGCTTCCATCTTGCTTCACCTTGTGGGCGGTGGGAGTCCTGTTGCGACAGTCTTTCTTCAATAAAGAGTGAGCCTACAGGCTGCTGATTTGCTCCAAATTGCTCTGGTTGGTGTCTTGATTTCTGCCCAAGGGAGCCCTCGGACTCTCCGGTAACAAGAGCAAAAGTAAAAATATTTTAAATAAATACATAAAGATATTCAAGGAGCCCATTGCTGTATACAGTGTTAATGTTACCATGGATTAAACTAGGGTTTTTTTAATTTAAAAACATTGTATGATTTATTCTTTGTACCCCGCCCATCTGGCTGGGTTTCTCCAGCCATTCTGGGTGGCTTCTAAGCAGCCCATGGGGGTCGTTTAACCGGCCCCCGAGCCACCCCAGAACTGAACTGCCCGCTTCGCGAGTCCCCACGTGCTGCACAAAACCAGCGCAGCACGGCGTGGGGTAAACCTTGCCAACCCCTGATTTAAGGCATGCCTGCAAGGAGGTGTCGGCCAGCTCTGACACAGAGCTTCTCCCCATCACCAGCCCCACAAGCTCGGGGGACAGATATCCACAAGCCTGGGGAGACCGGTGCGATTTCCTGCCGGGCTCCCTAGGCTTGCAGATAGCAGCCTGTTCTGGGGGCTGGGGTCGGGGGAAGCTCGGGCTTCCCTCGCCCCAGCCTCGCGCCTGGGGGGGAAATATTTTTTTTTCTTTATTTCCCCCCCTCAAAAAAAACTAGGTGCGCCCTATGGGCCGGTGCGCCCTATGGGGCCAAAAATACGATAACTTTTGGAAACTGATAAAAGGAAAAACCTTCCTTTGTTTAGGACTTCTTCCTGCTTCTCCCATGCGGTTGGGTGGGAGTCCTATAGCAACACTTTTGAATAAAGATGAAACCCTACTGGCTGCTGTTTTGCTCCTGTTTTCTTGTCTTTGTTTGGCAATCCAAGTGAGTCCAGGAATTTTCCTTTTACAAATGGCAACCTCTGTCTGTCCAGGCCCAATATTCATCCTCTTAGATGGGCCATCAACACCATTCATCATGCGTACCCTCCAACATTTCTCTGATGAAAACAGGGATGTTCTTTTCTGTAATAACAATAAAAATAATATAATATAATATAATATAATATAATATAATATAATATAATATAATATAATATAATATAATATAATATAATATAATATAATATAATATAATATAATATAATATAATATTTATACCTCGCTCATCTGACTGGGTTGTCTCATTTAAAAACATAAACATTAAACCTTTTTTTAATCCTTACACAGGTATGCCTTCAGATGTCTTTTAAAGGTTGTCTAGTTACTTATCTCCTTGGCTCAGGGGTAGCCTAACTCCATACCCTTCATCATTTCTCCAATGAAAACTGTCACATCCTAAGGAAAAATGGGACATTCCAGGATCAAATCAAAAACTGGGATGGCTTCTGTAATTCTGGGACTGTCCCTGAAAAATAGGGACACGTGGAGAGTCTGGTCATGTTAACACCTTTATCCCAGGTGAGGTCTTGGCTTGGAAATAAAGCTTAGCCTGCATTTTTCCACTGGCCTTCAATCTTCTTTAAACGCCCAGTATTCAAAATCTTACCATTTATTAATTTCTAGGGTATTGCCCTTCCAGTGGAACTGGTCCAAGATATACTGCTGCCTGACCTAAAGGATTTGATAAAGGCCCACCCCACCCCTAGTCCATGTACAGAGGCAGCTGAACAGACAGGTAGCTGAATCTTCCTTCCACTGCCCTCTACTACGTTTGAGGGCAGCAGGCTAGCTTAGGCCATCTGGGATGCTAGCCTCCATTCTCCAACATCCAGCTGCCACTGCCTAACTCCACGGGCTCTCCGCCCCGGGTGTCATACCTGAGGATGGGTGACGCTGCCGTGTCAACCCCATGGGACGCTCACCGTGGGTGGTGGCGCCCCTCTGCTCACTGCCCTGCCCCATGAGACGCTCACCGCGCTGCCTCCGTGGGCGGCTCCTCCCACCCCTGGGTGCACAGATGTGCACCACTCTGGGTGCTGGAGCAGCTAGCCCCGCCTCTGCCTGACTCACAGCATTTGCCACCTGGAACAGCCATAAAAATGTAAGATCAGGTCCATCTAGTGCAGCATTCCATTCTCACAGTGGCCAACCAGATGCCTGTGGGAAACCCACAAGAAGGATTCAAGCACAAGAGGCCCCTCCCGTGTCTCCAGCACCGGGAATTGAGAAGGATTGTGGAAGCAGAGCAGAGCCATCCTAGCTACTAGCCATCCTTCATGAATTTGCCTAATCCTCTTTTAAAGCCATCCATGCTGGTGGCCATCATTGCCTCTTGTGGGAGGGAGTTCCACAGTTTAAGTATGTGCTGCATGAAAATACCTCCTTTTAGGTGTCCTGAATCTTCCAACATTCTGCCTCATTGGGTGGTCACCTCCCTCTACTTAACAGTAGGCTCTGCCCTGTCATGATGACAAAAGACAAGCTCAGGCTACCTTTCGGGGTGGCCAGGATGACATAATAGCAGCACAGGACATTTCAGCTGACAGCTAGAGCGGGCATAAGACAAACAGACTGCTGCGTTGATATTTGACAAGGTGACCACAGCTGTGCTTATCTCCATTTCCATTCTTTGGCCACATAGAATGGTGTCGGCTTCCTTTGTTTCTGAGATACATGGTACAAGTGGTGAGGCAACACATGCCATGGTCACATTACTTTGTATCAGTCTGAGCATCTGTTTCTTTGGCCTTGACTGTCATTGTCAGCTGAAACCACAGTAACAGGCTTTCCTGGGCTGTGTCCTCATGCTACACCCCAACCCGCAATGGTCTGCTGAGTCTATCTTGAGCCATCATGAAATCAGGCTCTAGTCACTTGATCAGATTATCAGTACACAAACATGGAAAATTCTCTCTTCAAATGACTAATCTCTTCACCACATATTTATGTATTTGAGGGGGAAACACTGTAGCTCGGTGGCATGCAGAAGGTCCCAGGTCCCTTCCCTGGCATCTCTGATTAAATAAGAGCTAGGGAAGAATTGTCACTCCCTGAGACCCCATCAGGGCTATGCGGACAGATATTCTGTTGTTGTTGTTTTTTAAATCATGGTTTTTATTGAGTTTTCCATATTTCATTTCATTTTATAATACATATCCCAAGCTTACATTACTACTCCAAGCGAGCATCAACTTCCTTCCATCACTCTTTCTGACTTTCCTATTATTTTAACATATTTGTCACATTTCTATAATCACTTCTTTACCATATATAATCATTTAACAATCACCCTTTCATTTGTAAATTAGCTCCTTCTTTCCACATTACGAAACATTTCACATTAATGTTACAAACGTTTTTAGGTGTTTACAACTTTCTTTCAAATAATTTATAAATTTGCTCCAGTCCCTTTGAAATCTTTCAGCAGGTCGGTTCCTAATTTTCTCTGTCAACTTTGCCAGTTCCATGTACTCTACCATCTTTATCTGCCAGTCGTCTAGAGTGGGGAGAGCTCTTGCTGTTTCCATTTTTGGGCCAGGAGGATTCTTGCCGCCGTTGTGGAGTACATGAATAGGTTAACATATTTTTGATTGGATTTCCTCGTCAATTAATCCTAATAGAAATACTTCTGGCTTTTTACTATTTATAATTGTCAGAGCTGCTTCCAGATCCTAGCTCACAGAGGATCACGCTAGCCAGCAATCACTTTGTAAAAGTCTTTATTGAGTTACAGTTTCCATTCTCAAGCTGCTGCGTGCAACTCTACGTCTTATGGGTTAGATCGGCGAAGCTCCGTCTGAGTCTCCGCCCCCTGTGCACCAGCTTACTAACCTAGCCTTACTCCACCTTTTCCGCCTGACCGTTCTTCTCTGGGTCCCTCTGCCCCCCGGGGTCTCTTCCTTCCGGGATTCTTCTGACGCTGACCCCCCGGACCCTCCTGTCTCCTTGCGCCGGGCTTTAGGACCTGGCTCCCTTTCCGGGCTGCTTACTGCGCCACCTTCCTGTGCATTTGAACTTGGCGCGCGCGCCCAACCTTCCACTTTCCGCCTGACCGTTTCTTCGCTCCCCGATGGAGGTGTGGCCACTCCTGACTCGTGCCCTCCCTCCTGTTGTGAGCTGCCAGCGCTTGATACCTGACGCCCTTCCTCTCCCCTTGCCTCTGCTCCTGAACCCCTGACAATAATGAATTTTAAAAGGTAATTGACCTTTTTAAATTCATTATAAATAGTATCCCAGAAGATTTTAACTTTGGTACAAGTCCACCACATATGTAAGAAATTCCCTTCTTCTTCCCTACATTTCCAACATAATTTATCTTGGCTTCTATACATTTTGGCTAATTTACTTGGTGTGATGTACCAATGGTACATCATTTTCATTCAATTTTCTTTAAGTGCCACACATGCCGTAAATTTGATTGTTTTATTCCACATTACCTCCCACCTCTCAAAATCAATATTATGCTCCAGATCCTGTGCCCATCTTATCATCACACTCTTTACCTCCTCATCCTTTGTTTTGCACTCTAGTAGTACCTTATACATTTTTGATATCATTTTCTTATTACTACCCAGCAGTTCTGTCTTAATCTCTGATTGGATGTTACTAAAACCATTGCTTTTATTGTCTTTCTTAAAGATATCTTGTAATTGGTGGTGTTGTAACCAATCGGTTAATTTCCCTCTCAATTCTTTGAATGATTTTAACTTTAATTTACCATCCCCTCCACCAATAGCTCTCTATTGGTCCTTTCCCATGTAAACACGGAGTTTTACGTTCTAAGAGATTTTTATGTCTAGTCCATACCTCATACAAGGATTTTCTAATGATGTGGTGCAGAAACCCTCTGTGAACTTTTGTCTTTCCATACCACAGGTAGGCGTGCCACCCGTATCTATTATCGAATCCCTCTAAATCTAGTACCTCCTCATTGTCTAATGCTATCCAATCACACAACCAACAAAAACAAGATGCTTCATAATAAATTTTTAGATCTGGCTGGGAGAATCCACTTCTTTCTTTTGCATCAGTCAGGATTTTATATTTGATCCTAGGTTTCTTTCCCAGCCAGATATATTTAGAAATACGTTTTCGCCAGATGTCAAATTGTTTCGTTCCACATATAATAGGAATGGTCTGGAATAAGATTAACAGTTTTGGGAGCATGTTCATTTTAATAGCAGCAATTCTGCCCATCAACGATAATTTCATTCTGGTCCAAATTTCCAGGTCTTGTTTAATCTCTGTCCACACCTTTTCGTAATTATCTTTATATAAGTTGATGTTTTTTGTCATTAGCCATACCCCCAAGTATTTTACTTTTTTTTGCAATTGTTAGTCCTGTTTTCATTTGTAACTCTTCTATTTCTTTACTATCCATGTTTTTTGTTAGTAGTTTTGTTTTGCTCTTATTAAATTTAAATCCAGCAAGATGACAATATTCTTCTATTTTTTCCATTGCCTCAATTGAACTATTTATTAGTTGTTCCAACGTCAACACTACATCATCTGCAAATTGATGATAATCAATTATAATTGATGAATACTGCTGCATGATGGCGTTGACCCTCTCCGCTTGTCCGTTGGTCTGCGGGTGTCTCGCCGGCGCTAGGTTGATCTTGACGTTCAGGATGCCCATCAGCTTCTGCCAGAAGTTCGAGATGAACTGTCGCCCCCGGTCGGACAGTATAGACCGCGGCAGACCGTGGACCATGAACACGTGATCTATGAACAGTTTGGCGGTCTGTTCCGCTGTGGCCACCTTCGCACACGGAATGAAATGTGCCATTTTGGTTAACAAGTCCACTACCACTAACACTACTGTCTTGCCCCTCGAGCTGGGCAGATCCATGACAAAATCCAGGGCCACCCTCTCCCACGGTTCGAGCGGAGTTTGCAGCGGTTCCAGCAGTCCCGCCGGCGGTTTATGCACTGGCTTAGCCCTCTGACAGGTGTCGCACCTCGCAACGTAGTCCGCGACTTCCCCCCGCATCTTGGGCCACCAGAAGTCTCTGGCGACTAATTCTATCGTCTTCTCTGTGCCAAAGTGCCCGGCGGTGGGTGCGTCGTGCAACTGCTGCAGCACCTTAGCGCGGAGTTCGTCTCCCGGCACGTAGAGGGCCCCTTTGCGGACGAGCAACCCTTCGCGCACCTGGAACTCGTCGCTCTTCGCCGTGCCTCTGCGCACCTCCTCCATTTTCGCTCGTGCGAAGGAGTCTTCTTGCAGCGCGCAACGTACAGCATCCAGGCCCACGGTTGCCGAAGCGCACGCCCACGCTTCTGGTGCGAAAATGTGCTTGGCCGCCGCTGGCGTCGCCTCCTCGAGGTATTGCGGCTTCCTGGACAGTGCATCCGCCATGACGTTGTTGTCACCAGGGACGTACTCTATCCTGAAGTCGAAGTCCGCAAAGAACTCCGCCCAACGTATGTGCCTCTGGTTCAGGAACCTCGCCGTGCGCCAGTACTCCAGATTCTTATGGTCCGTGCGGACCTGCACTGTGTGCTTGGCTCTGATCAGGAAGTGCCTCCACGCCTTGAATGCTGCATGAATGGCGAGCAACTCCCTGTCCCAGATGGTGTAGTTCTGCTCCGACTTGCTGAGCTTCCTGGAGTAGAAGGCGCACGGCCTCGAATCCCCCTGCGGGTCTTGCTGCAACAGGACTGCTCCCACGGCCCTGTCTGAGGCGTCTGTTTCAACCCTCATCGGTTTGCTGGGATTTACATGCAGTAGCTGCTCTTCGGACGAGAAGAGACGCTTGAGTTTCTGAAAGGACTGCTCCGCCTGCTCCGTCCAGATGAACTTCTTCTTCTTGGAGCTGAGCGTGTCGGTAATGGCCGCCGTCTGCATCGCGAACCCCTTGATGAACTTGCGATAGAAGTTAGCAAAGCCGACAAACCGCTGGACCTCCTTCCGGTTGCGCGGGCTCTTCCAGTCCAACACTGCGCGAACCTTGGCGCTGTCCATGGCGAGCCCCTTGTCCGACAATTTGTAGCCCAGGAAATCCACCTCCGTCATGTCGAACTGGCACTTCTCCAGCTTGGCGTACAGTCTATGCTCCTGTAGTCGTTGCAGAACTTCCTTGACGTCTCTGTCGTGAGCCTGCTGCGATTCTGAAAATATCAGGATGTCGTCCAGGAAGCAGACACACTTCTTGTAGAGGAGCCCCGCTAACACGTGATGCATGAAAGCTTGAAAACAGTGGGAGCCATTTTGTAATCCAAACGGCATAACTCTGTATTCGTAGGTGCCCAGGGGCGTGAACATGGCCGTCTTCCACTCGTCGCCCTCCCGTATGCGAATAAGGTTGTACACCCCTCGCAGGTCCAACTTGGTGAACACGCGTCCCTTGCGCACCGTCGCGAGGAGGTCGTCGATCTTGGGCATGGGTGAAGATTGGTGCTTCTTCGCGAGCTCACGAAAGTCGGACGAGATGAATACTGAACAGCAGATAGCAGCCCTGCAAAATGCAGTGACACAACTAAACGCCGAGATACTCGCATCCAGGAAGAGGGAGGAGGAAGCAGCTGCCGCCTACAAGGATTTCCAAGTCAGGTTGGAAGTGCTTACAAAGCAGGGGCAACCGGGACCCAAATCGGAGGGAATTGGGCTGGGGAGAAGAGGAGGCAGTCTCGTATCTCATTTCGATGGGAATTTACAGCAGTACCCCAACTTCCGAGCAGATGTGCAGTTTGCGCTGCAACTGCTGGACAAAGACTTTAGAGATGAGCAAGAGAAGGTGGGGTTTATCCTATCCCATTTGCATGGAGACGCTAAAGCGTGGCTGCGCAATCTGTGGAGAGATAAGGATCCGGCGCTCCGAAGTGCGGATGCCTTCATTAAAGCGATGGATGCGTGTTTTTTATCAAATATAGACGTTGATATCGCCAGAAAAGAGATACATGGGCTGAAACAAGGGAGGGCCAGTGTGAGGCAGTATCATTCCCGCCTTTTTGCACTGGTCAGTGCCCTGGAATGGGACAAAGATTCAGCTCCAGTCAGAGACCTTTTCTGGGAAGGGTTGAACAGTGCGGTAAAAGACGAAATTGCGAGGGGGGAGAGACCCCGGAGCACTCAGGAGATCGTTCAGAGGGCGCTGACGATTGGAGTGCGTCTAGAAGAACGTCCATGGAGCAGGGACGAAGGGCGTGGAGGACGCGAGTCGGCAAGAGTGCCTTCCTTCTTTCCCAAGGATGCCGCGCGTGCGCAATCCACGCCTCCGCCAGGAGGGGGAGGGGAACCTATGGAGGTTGGAGGTGCCAGGGCTCAGTCAGCAACCAGAGCCCTAGCACAGGGAGCAGTCAAAGCGAAGCCTCCTAGAGGGAACAGGAAGTACTACCTCTGTGACAGTCCTCAGCACATGGCGAAAGAGTGTCCCCAGAGGCTCCACAAGCACACTGCAGCCTCCGCGACGGTAACAGAAGCAACTCAGCAAGGGGAACCAGCAGGGAAACGACGGAGTCTGGCTGGAAACAGAGGCACTGGGGACCAGCCAGACAAGTCAGTGAAGCAGTCCCCAGAGATTTTGCAGCCCACAGACCCCCTCCCGCCCAAACCAGTAGTGCAGCTCACCGCATCGCTCCAGCTACCCAGTGGACTCACAATGGACGTGCCAATTACCATTGACTCTGGCAGCAACGCGGACTTTATAGGGCAGGATTTCATCGAGCGGCACAATATAACGTTACTGCCAGCCACGCTGCCCCTGCAGGTTGTCACGGTGGATGGCAGGGAATTGCTAGGGGGGCAGGTGGTGAAGCAAACGCCACCGATGGTGATGCGAATTGGAAATCACAGGGAAGTCATCAGCTTTAATGTCACCCAACTGTCGGACACGCCTGTAGTATTGGGCATGAGTTGGCTGGACAGGCACAGTCCAACGTTGGCATGGTACCAGCGGCAACTAACCTTCGGCTCCTCTTACTGTGCAGAACACTGCATCCTGCCCAGACCGGAGGGGGAGGAAGAGGACACACGGCTGCAATTAGGCACGCTGCAAGCAGTGCCCCACAAGTACGCAGAATTTTTGGAGGTTTTCTGCGAGAAGGAGGCGGACAAGCTACCTCCCCACAGGCCCTATGACTGCAAGATTGACCTCCTGCCTGGGGCGACGCTGCCGACAGGGAAACTGTATTCCATGTCTGAAGATGAGCTACAGGAACTCAGGGAGTTCATAGATCATAATTTGGAGCGCGGGTTCATCCGCGAGTCCAAGGCAGTGGGGGGCAGTCCCGTATTCTTTGTGAAGAAAAAGGACACGCCCCAAAAAAGACTTGTGGTGGACTATAGGATTTTGAACTTGAAAACCAAGCCCACGGCTTTCCCCATGCCCAAGATCGACGACCTCCTCGCGACGCGTGTTCACCAAGTTGGACCTGCGAGGGGCGTACAACCTTATTAGCATACCGGAGGGCGACGAGTGGAAGACGGCCATGTTCACGCCCCTGGGCACCTATGAATACAGAGTTATGCCATTTGGATTACAAAATGGCTCCCACTGTTTTCAAGCTTTCATGCATCACGTGTTAGCGGGGCTCCTCTACAAGAAGTGTGTCTGCTTCCTGGACGACATCCTGATATTTTCTGAATCGCAGCAGGTTCACGACAGAGACGTCAAGGAAGTTCTGCGAAGACTACAGGAGCATAGACTGTACGCCAAGCTGGAGAAGTGCCAGTTCGACATGACGGAGGTGGATTTCCTGGGATACAAATTGTCGGACAAGGGGCTCGCCATGGACAGCGCCAAGGTTCGCGCAGTGTTGGACTGGAAGAGGGGTCCAGCGGTTTGTCGGCTTTGCTAACTTCTATCGCAAGTTCATCAAGGGGTTCGCGATGCAGACGGCGGCCATTACCGACACGCTCAGCTCCAAGAAGAAGAAGTTCATCTGGACGGAGCAGGCGGAGCAGTCCTTTCAGAAACTCAAGCGTCTCTTCTCGTCCGAAGAGCAACTACTGCATGTAAATCCCAGCAAACCGATGAGGGTTGAAACGGATGCCTCAGACAGGGCCGTGGGAGCAGTCCTGTTGCAGCAAGACCCGCAGGGGGATTCGAGGCCGTGCGCCTTCTACTCCAGGAAGCTCAGCAAGTCGGAGCAGAACTACACCATCTGGGACAGGGAGTTGCTCGCCATTCATGCAGCATTCAAGGCGTGGAGGCACTTCCTGATCGGAGCCAAGCACACAGTGCAGGTCCGCACGGACCATAAGAATCTGGAGTACTGGCGCACGGCGAGGTTCCTGAACCAGAGGCACATACGTTGGGCGGAGTTCTTTGCGGACTTCGACTTCAGGATAGAGTACGTCCCAGGTGACAACAACGTCATGGCGGATGCACTGTCCAGGAAGCCGCAATACCTCGAGGAGGCGACGCCAGCGGCGGCCAAGCACATTTTCGCACCAGAAGCGTGGGCGTGCGCTTCGGCAACCGTAGACCTGGATGCTGTACGTTGCAGGACGACTCCTTCGCACGAGCAAAGATGGAAGAGGTGCACAGGGGCACGGCGAAGAGAGACGAGTTCCAAGTGCGCGACGGGTTGCTCATCCGCAAAGGGGCCATCTATGTGCCGGGAGACGAACTTCGCGCTAAGGTACTGCAGCAGTTGCACGACGCACCCACAGCCGGGCACTTTGGCACAGAGAAGACGATAGAATTAGTCGCTAGAGACTTCTGGTGGCCCAAGATGCGGGGGGAAGTCGCGGACTACGTTGCGAGGTGCGACACCTGCCAGAGGGCTAAGCCAGTGCATAAACCGCCGGCGGGACTGCTGGAACCGCTGCAAACTCCGCTCGAACCGTGGGAGAGGGTGGCCCTGGACTTTGTCACGGATCTGCCCAGCTCGAGGGGCAAGACAGCAGTGCTAGTGGTAGTGGACTTGTTAACCAAAATGGCACATTTCATTTCATGTGCGAAGGTGGCCACGGCGGAACAGACCGCCAAACTGTTCATAGATCACGTGTTCAAAGTTCACGGTCTGCCACGGTCCATACTGTCCGACCGGGGGCGACAGTTTATCTCGAACTTCTGGCAGAAGCTGCTGGGCATCCTGAACGTCATGATCAACCTAGCGTCGGCGAGACACCCGCAGACCAACGGACAAGCGGAGCGGGTCAATGCCATCATGCAGCAGTACCTGAGATGTTACGCAAATCAGCAGCCTGCAACGTGGGTGGACTACCTGCCACTCGCCGAGTTCGCCTACAACAACACGAAGCACGTGTCCACGGGGGTGACGCCGTTCTTCGCCAACAATGGGAGGCATCCCAGAACCTTCCCGGAATTAGAGAGGGTGGGGGAGGGGGAGCCACAGGCAGCGGACGCATTCGCGTCAGAGTTGCAGGAGGTCCACAAGCAGCTTCGAAGGCAGTTAGAGCTAGCTAAGCACGCATACAAAGTGCAGGCTGACAGACACAGGAGGGTTGGGGAAGAAATACAGGTGGGAGACTGGGTTTGGTTGGCAGCCCAAGCAGTGCCGGCCAGATCGTTAGCTAAGAAGAAGCTCGGGCATAAGCAGGTAGGGCCCTACCAAGTCGAGGCACAGGTCAATCCGGTGGCTTTCCGGCTGACACTTCTGGAGGGATCCAGGATGCATCCGGTATTCCATAGATCAGTGCTCACTCCCTACAAGGCACCTCACAGATTTCAGGAGCCAGGGACGGCACCGAGCCCGCTCGGGGAAAGGACCACGCAGGGGGGTCGCCAGAGGGGGAGCCCATCAACGAGGTCACAGAGATTTTAGACTCCAGGTGGGGGGAAGAGGGAGTAGAATACCTTCTCGTCAGAGAGGGCACCCCAGCCAGTGCCAACAGCTGGGTGCAGGGCTACGCTTTGGAGGAACCTCTGCTCAAAGACGAGTTTCATGCCCTCTTCCCCCACAGGCCCATGCCAGCCGAGTTTTTCGACGACTGGCTTTTCACACCCACGCTTTCTGCCAGCACGTTCCTGGGGTTTGACTCGGACGAGGAACCGACACTGAGCACACGTTCCCCGGAGGGGTCACCCTCGGGATCTGCCTCAGAACCCTCGTATTGGTGGGATGATCGACCAGAAGAGCAGTGGCGCAGGAAGTGGCTGGAGGGTCCCGGGCGAGCAACGTACCCAGAAGAGACCGAGGGAGAGACAGACTTGGACGTGTTCGGGGAGGACCTTGGGTTCGAGCACGGCGGCAAAGAGATGGAAGCAGAGGTGATCGACGTCGGCGAGCGCAAGGAGGAAGAGCCGGACTTATCCAGTTGGATGTACGCCGCGGGAAACGAACTGTATCCGGCACTCACCCCCATAACAATGGAGCACCCAGCACCCACACCTGAAGGAGGGGAGGGGGGAAGGGGGGGCTTCGAGGGGGGATGGATGTCAGGGGTTCAGGAGCAGAGGCACAGGAAAGGGAGGAAACAGAGAGCGAGGGGGAGGAATCCGAAGGAAATATGAGCGATGACAGCGGCCCGAGATCTCTGAGTCTTTCCAGTGAATCGGAAGATTCACAGAAAGGAGCGCCAGTGGTCAGAGCAAGGGGGGCGCCTAGGGGGACACCCCAGGAAGAAGGGACCAGAGGGGACTCAGAGAGCAGCAGTTGGAAATCGGGGCCAGCTTCCCCACCAGAGCGCAGTAGGGAGGAGGGGTCCCAGGTATCGGGATCAGGCGGCTCGCCGCAAGCGGGAGGGCATGAGTCAGGATTGGCCACACCTCCATCGGGGAGCGAGGAAACGGTCAAGAGGAAGGTTGAAGGTTGGGCGCGCGCGCCAAGTTCAAATGCACAGGAAGGCGGCACAGTAAGCAGCCCGGATAGGGAGCCAGGTCCTAAAGCCCGCCGCAAGGAGGGAGAAGAGTCCGGGGGGTCAGCGTCAGAAGAGTCCAGGAAGGAAGAGACCACGGGGGGCAGAGGGACCCAGAGAAGGAAGGAAAGACGGAAGAGGTGGAGTAAGGCTAGAGTATTAAGTTGGTGTACAGGAGGCGGAGACTCAGACGGAGCTTCGCCGTTCTAGCTTCTAAGACGTAGAGCTGCGCGCTGCGGCTTGAAAATGGAAACTGTAACTCAATAAAGACTTTTGTACAGTGTTGCCGGCTAGCGTGGTCCTCTGTGAGCTGGAATCTGGAAGCAGCTCTGACAGTGTCTAACACAAAACCATCTTTTCGCTGCTATATGCGTAGAAAGAAGACGAATAAGCTTTGATTGGGCTTTTTTCAATTCGCATGGTGTTATTTGGGTGTGCGCCAGAATCACACCAAAACCAAAGCAAAAAGGTGTTTTGGGTTCCTTCTACATAAAAAGAAGATGATAAAGCTGTGATTGGGCTTATTTCAAATTGGTGTTTTTCGGGTTAGAATGCACGTTCAACCAAAAATCGAAGAGTGATAGGTTTCTTACCAGCGGAAATCAAGCATAGGTGCTTTGGTTTCATCGCAATAGGCAAAGGAGGAATAAGCTTCGAATGCTCTTTCGGTGTTCATTCACCCACAAATAGCAAAGCAGTGTAATAAGCCTAAACAAAGCCAAACAGGTTGTTTTGGTTTCAAAGTACATGAAAAGAATAATCTTGGATTGCAATTACTTCATGTCGTGTTTTTTGGTGTTTATGCACATTGACGCAGAAATCGCAAACTGTGTGCAATGAGACGAAAATAACACAACACCATCTTTTCGCTTCTATATGCGTAGAAAGAAGACGAATAAGCTTTGATTGGACTTTTTTCAATTCGCATGGTGTTATTTGGGTGTGTGTGTGCCAGAATCACTCCAAAACCAAAGCTAAAAGGTGTTTTGGGTTCCTTCTACATAAAAAGAACATGATAAAGCTGTGATTGGGCTTATTTCAAGTTGGTGTTTTTGGGGTTAGAATGCACATTCAACCAAAAATCGCAGAGTGACATGTTTGTTATCAGCCCAAATCAAGCAAAATTGTCTTGGTTCCATCTCAATAGAAAAAGGGTGATTAAGCTTCGAATAATCTCTTTCGGTTTTCATTAACCCACAAATAGCAAAGCGGTGTAATAAGCTCAAACAGGTTGTTTTGGCTTCAAAGTACATAGAAAGAATAATCTTGGATTGCACTTACATCATGTCGTGTTCTTTGCTGTTAATGCACATTGACGCAGAAATCGCAAAGTGTGTGCAATGAGACCAAAATAACACCACACCATCTTTCCGCTTCCATATGCGTAGAAAGAAGACGAATAAGCTTTGATTAGGCTTTTTTCAATTCGCATGGTGTTATTTGGGTGTGCGTCAGAATCACACCAAAACGAAAGCAAAAAGGTGTTTTGGGTTCCATCTACGTAAAAAGAAGATAAAAAAGCTCTGATTGGGCTTATTTCAAGTTGGTGTTTTTGGGGTTAGAATGCACATTCAACCAAAAATCGCAGACATGTTTGTTACAAGCCCAAATCAAGCATAAGTAAACATATGGTAACATCTCAATAGAAAAAGGAGGAATAAGCTTCCATTGCCCTTTCGGTGTTCATTCACCCACAAATAGCAAAGCGAAGTGTACTAAGCCTAAACAAAGCCAATCAGGTTGTTTTGGTTTCCAACTACATAGAAAGAAGAATCTTGGATTGCGCTTATTTCAAGTTGTGTTTTTTGGTGTTTATGCACATTGACGCAGAAATCGCAAAGTGTGTGCAATGAGACCAAAATAACACAACACCATTTTTCCGCTTCTATATGCGTAGGAAGAAGCCGAATAAGCTTTGATTGGGCTTTTTTCAAATCGCCTGGTGTTATTTGGGTGTGCGCCAGAATCACACCAAAACCAAAGCAAAAAGGTGTTTTGGGTTCCATCTACGTAAAAAGAAGATAATAAAGCTCTGATTGGGCTTATTTCAAATTGGTGTTGTTGGGGTTAGAATGCACATTCAACCAAAAATCGCAGACATGTTTGTAACCAGCCCAAATCAAGCATAAGTAAACATATGGTAACATCTCAATAGAAAAAGGACGAATAAGCTTCGATTGCCCTTTCGGTGTTCATTCACCCACAAATAGCAAAGCGAAGTGTACTAATCCTAAACAAAGCCAATCAGGTTGTTTTGGTTTCCAACTACATAGAAAGAAGAATCTTGGATTGCGCTTATTTCAAGTTGTTTTTTTGGTGTGTATGCACATTGACGCAGAAATCGCAAACTGTGTGCAATGAGACGAAAATAACACAACACCATCTTTTCGCTTCCATATGCGTAGAAAGAAGACGAATAAGCTTTGATTGGACTTTTTTCAATTCGCATGGTGTTATTTGGGTGTGCGCCAGAATCACTCCAAAACCAAAGCAAAAAGGTGTTTTGGGTTCCTTCTACATAAAAAGAAGATGATAAAGCTGTGATTGGGCTTATTTCAAATTGGTGTTTTGGGGGTTAGAATGCACATTCACCCAAAAATCGCAGTGACATGTTTCTTACCCGCGGAAATCAAACATGGGTGTTTTGGTTCCATCGCAATAGGCAAAGGACGAATAAGCTTCGAATGCTCTTTCGGTGTTAATTCACCCACAAATAGCAAAGCAGTGTAATAAGCCTAAACAAAGCCAAACAGGTTGTTTTGGTTTCAAAGTACATAGAAAGAATAATCTTGGATTGCGCTTACTTCATGTCGTGTTCTTTGCTCTTAATGCACATTGACACAGAAATCGCAAAGTGTGTGCAATGAGACCAAAATAACACATCTTTTCGCTTCCACATGCGTAGAAAGAAGACAAATAAGCTTTGATTGGGCTTTTTTCAAATCGCATGGTGTTATTTGGGTGTGCGCCAGAATCACACCAAAACCAAAGCAAAAAGGTGTTTCGGGTTCCACCTACGTAAAAAGAAGATAATAAAGCTCTGATTGGGCTCATTTCAAGTTGGTGTTTTGGGGGTTAGAATGCACATTCAACCAAAAATCGCAGACATGTTTGTTACCAGCCCAAATCAAGCATAAGTAAACATATGGTAACATCTCAATAGAAAAAGGACGAATAAGCTTCCATTGCCCTTTCGGTGTTCATTCTCCCAAACATAGCAAAGCGAAGTGTACTAAGCCTAAACAAAGCCAATCAGGTTGTTTTGGTTTCCAACTACATAGAAAGAAGAATCTTGGATTGCGCTTATTTCAAGTTGTGTTTTTTGGTGTTTATGCACATTGACGCAGAAATCGCAAAGTGTGTGCAAAGAGACCAAAATAACACAACACCATTTTTCCGCTTCTATATGCGTAGAAAGAAGACGAATAAGCTTTGATTGGGCTTTTTTCAATTCGCATGGTGTTATTTGGATGTGCGCCAGAATCACTCCAAATTGAAAGCAAAAAGGTGTTTTGGGTTCCATCTACATAAAAAGAAGATAATAAAGCTGTGATTGGGCTTATTTCAAGTTGGTGTTATTGGGGTTAGAATGCACATTCAACCAAAAATCGCAGAGTGACATGTTTGTTATCAGCCCAAATCAAGCAAAGTTGTCTTGGTTCCATCTCAATAGAAAAAGGATGATTAAGCTTCGAATAAGCTCTTTCGGTGTTCATTCACCCACAAATAGCAAAGCGGTGTAATAAGCTCAAACAGGTTGTTTTGGCTTCAAAGTACATAGAAAGAATAATCTTGGCCGACTTCCGGAGGCGGCGCGAAACAGCAATGGCGGTCCTCCTCAGCTGCTGAAGAGGGGCTCCACGGAAAAGGGTCGTGCGCTGCGGCACAGCGACGACCCATCCAGAAAAACCACGGGTAGAGTGAGCCCATGGCCGTGGGACTCGGCGGGCACCAGGAGCGACCCCAGAAACGTTGAAGGGACCCCGTAAGGAGCCCCGGATCGTGGAAGGGGGAGCGGTGCTGTGAGTTCATCACTCTTTCCGCGGAAGTGAAGTCGCGCGGCTGCTGCTGATGAGCGCTGTCCTTTCTTTCTGAAAACATCAGGCTCCAAACATCATACTCGTGAGTAAGGACTATAAGAATTTGGATGGGACTAAAATAGTAAATTTCGGCTGAAAGCGGGAGACGAGAAACAGGAAGTCCGTCTCCCGACACTGCTTTTAGATCAAAGCAAAGACTTTGCCAAGCGTGAAGCGCTTTGAAAGGGATATTTAAAAGAAACTCTCTTTTCCGTGCAAATTGTCAAAGTTTGAATTGGCAAGCTAGAAGGGCAGAGGAATTGACTGGATCTGAATTGAAATCCTCCCTCTTCTGAGTGGATTACAAAAGCTTAAATAACGGATCTCTGGGCTGCCGGGTTACTAAAAAACTGTCAAACTGCGGAAACTGTATCAGATGGAGTAGTTACTTTGAGCGCTGGAGGATACAAGTAAGAAACTGTTGCCTGCATCTTTATTGAAACTTTGTTCTATTTGGGGGAAACTTTGCAGTTTTAAAGGGACAAAGAAGGTTCCCCTGGAGTTTGTTCCTTTCCCCCCCTTTTTTTCCCCTTCTTTTTCCTCTCTCCTCTTTTGGATTGCTGGATTAATGGCGGAAAAAGTTTCTTTCCTTCTTTGAGTTACAGGGAAGCTCCCCCTAGTGGATTTGGGATTAATAAATCTCTGGGAACTGCTTTTTTGTTTGGATTATCCTTTTGGTGATTGTTTATGCTTTGGACTGTTTTTCCCATGGGATCTACAATTTGACCTTGACACATAGACAGCTGTGGAATGAGTGGCGCAGGGAGAGCAAGAGCTGCTAAGTCGAAAGCAAAACAAACTGTACAACAATTGTTACAGACAACATTAACTGTCCAGCCACGTAGATCATCTGTTCCTACCGTTCCCACTGTTTTGACATTGCAAGAAAGAGAAACGGCTCAGCCAGCTCAAGAGCCAACTTTAGAAGATATGGCTTCAGGAGGTTCTGATCTAATCTCTAAACAAATTTTGGAACAGTTGGCAGCTTTAAATACAAAATTTGATCAAGTTACGACTACTATTAATAAACTGACTGAGCAGGTTTCCCAAAATACACAAGTAATTGGGAGTCTCCAAACAACAACTTTAGAAAATCGCAAATTGGCTGAACAAGCGAACCAAAAAGCAGAACAAGCTAACAAGAAGGCTGAGGAAGTACAAAAGGAAGTAAGGCCACTATGCAGACAGATTAATGATCAGCAGGCCTATCTGTCTATGGTGGAATTGAAAAATCGGGAAAATAATCTTAGGCTAAGAGCTATTCCAGAACTTGAAGGAGAAGATTTGATTGGGTACTTGACATCAGAACTATCCAAGTTCTGGGATATAGAAGAAGATAAAGACTTTAAAATTGTTACTGCTTTCAGATTGGGAAGATTGGTGAGAAAAGACAGATCTAGAGATTGCCTGATCATTTTGAGATCCAGGCAAGAAAGAGATAAAATCTTGGGCCTACACTTTAAGAAACCACTGGTGATCCAGGACAAGAAGGCAGAAATCTACAGAGATATTCCGAAACAACTTTTGGATTTAAGAGTTACATACACAGATCTAGCAAGATTATTGAGAAACAACTCAATTCCCTATAGGTGGGAGTTCCCCCAAGGACTATCTTTCAACCTTAAAGGGAAGAAGGTCAAAATTAGAACACCAGAGGACCAGCAAAAATTTCTACACGATCACGGAGAGGATCTTCAGAAGGGGATAGCAGGGGCCTGGCCGCCACCCCAACCTGAGCCAACACCTGTCCCAGCCCCGGATGAAAAGGAAGACACACCCCTTTAGGACTTATAGATTAAACCAGGATGTCTCTGCAGCTCTTAAGTTGGAACATAAATGGTGGGAATTCCCCGGAAAAAAAGAGGAAGGATCTTTCATATATTGAAAAAAGAACTGTCAGAGCTGCTTCCAGATCCCAGCTCACAGAGGACCACGCTAGCCGGCAACACTGTACAAAAGTCTTTATTGAGTTACAGTTTCCATTTTCAAGCCGCAGCGCGCAGCTCTATGTCTTAGAAGCTAGAACGGCGAAGCTCCGTCTGAGTCTCCGCCTCCTGTACACCAACTTAATACTCTAGCCTTACTCCACCTCTTCCGTCTTTCCTTCCTTCTCTGGGTCCCTCTGCCCCCCGTGGTCTCTTCCTTCCTGGACTCTTCTGACGCTGACCCCCCGGACTCTTCTCCCTCCTTGCGGCGGGCTTTAGGACCTGGCTCCCTATCCGGGCTGCTTACTGTGCCGCCTTCCTGTGCATTTGAACTTGGCGCGCGCGCCCAACCTTCAACCTTCCTCTTGACCGTTTCCTCGCTCCCCGATGGAGGTGTGGCCAATCCTGACTCATGCCCTCCCGCTTGCGGCGAGCCGCCTGATCCCGATACCTGGGACCCCTCCTCCCTACTGCGCTCTGGTGGGGAAGCTGGCCCCGATTTCCAACTGCTGCTCTCTGAGTCCCCTCTGGTCCCTTCTTCCTGGGGTGTCCCCCTAGGCGCCCCCCTTGCTCTGACCACTGGCGCTCCTTTCTGTGAATCTTCCGATTCACTGGAAAGACTCAGAGATCTCGGGCCGCTGTCATCGCTCATATTTCCTTTGGATTCCTCTCCCTCGCTCTCTGTTTCCTCCCTTTCCTGTGCCTCTGCTCCTGAACCCCTGACAGCTTCCATATGCGTAGAAAGAAGACGAATAAGCTTTGATTGGGCTTTTTTCAATTCGCATGGTGTTATTTGGGTGTGCGCCAGAATCACACCAAAACCAAAGCAAAAAGTGTTTTGGTTCCATCGCAATAGGCAAAGGACGAATAAGCTTCGAATGCTCTTTCGGTGTTCATTCACCCACAAATAGCAAAGCGGTGTAATAAGCCTAAACAAAGCCAAACAGGTTGTTTTGGTTTCAAAGTACATAGAAAGAATAATCTTGGATTGCACTTACTTCATGTCGTGTTCTTTGCTGTTAATGCACATTGACGCAGAAATCGCAAACTGTTAATGCACATTGACGCAGAAATCGCAAACTGTGTGCAATGAGACGAAAATAACACAACACCATCTTTTCGCTTCCATATGCGTAGAAAGAAGACGAATAAGCTTTGATTGGGCTTTTTTCAATTCGCATGGTGTTATTTGGGTGTGCGCCAGAATCACACCAAAAGGTGTTTTGGGTTCCATCTTCGTAAAAAGAAGATAATAAAGCTCTGATTGGGCTTATTTCAAGTTGGTGTTTTTCGGGTTAGAATGCACATTCAACCAAAAATCGCTGACATGTTTGTAACCAGCCCAAATGAAGCATAAGTAAACATATGGTAACATCTCAATAGAAAAAGGACGAACAAGCTTCGATTGCCCTTTCGGTGTTCATTCACCCACAAATAGCAAAGCGAAGTGTACAAAGCCTAAACAAAGCCAATCAGGTTGTTTTGGTTTCCAACTACATAGAAAGAAGAATCTTGGATTGCGCTTATTTCACGTTGTGTTTTTTGGTGTTTATGCTCATTGACGCAGAAATCGCAAACTGTGTGCAATGAGACGAAAATAACACAACACCATCTTTTCGCTTCTGTATGCGTAGAAAGAAGACGAATAAGCTTTGATTGGACTTTTTTCAATTCGCATGGTGTTATTTGGGTGTGCGCCAGAATCACACCAAAACCAAAGCAAAAAGGTGTTTTGGGTTCCTTCTACATAAAAAGAAGATGATAAAGCTGTGATTGGGCTTATTTCAAATTGGTGTTTTGGGGGTTAGAATGCACATTCAACCAAAAATCGCAGAGTGACATGTTTGTAATCAGCCCAAATCAAGCAAAGTTGTCTTGGTTCCATCTCAATAGAAAAAGGATGATTAAGCTTCGAATAAGCTCTTTCGGTGTTCATTCACCCACAAATAGCAAAGCGGTGTAATAAGCTCAAACAGGTTGTTTTGGCTTCAAAGTACATAGAAAGAATAATCTTGGATTGCACTTACATCATGTCGTGTTCTTTGCTGTTAATGCACATTGACACAGAAATCGCAAAGTGTGTGCAATGAACCAAAATAACACAACACCATCTTTTCGCTTCCATATGCGTAGAAAGAAGACGAATAAGCTTTGATTGGGCTTTTTTCAATTTGCATGGTGTTATTTGGGTGTGCGCCAGAATCACACCAAAACCAAAGCAGAAAGGTGTTTTGGGTTCCATCTTCGTAAAAAGAAGATAATAAAGCTCTGATTGGGCTTATTTCAAGTTGGTGTTTTTCGGGTTAGAATGCACATTCAACCAAAAATCGCAGACATGTTTGTAACCAGCCCAAATCAAGCATAAGTAAACATATGGTAACATCTCAATAGAAAAAGGACGAATAAGCTTCGATTGCCCTTTCGGTGTTCATTCACCCACAAATAGCAAAGCGAAGTGTACTAAGCCTAAACAAAGCCAATCAGGTTGTTTTGGTTTCCAACTACATAGAAAGAAGAATCTTGGATTGAGCTTATTTCAAGTTGTTTTTTTGGTGTTTATGCACATTGATGCAGAAATCGCAAACTGTGTGCAATGAGACGAAAATAACGCAAGACCATCTTTTCGCTTCTATATGCGTAGAAAGAAGACGAATAAGCTTTGATTGGACTTTTTTCAATTTGCATGGTGTTATTTGGGTGTGCGCCAGAATCACTCCAAAACCAAAGCAAAAAGGTGTTTTGGGTTCCTTCTACATAAAAAGAAGATGATAAAGCTGTGATTGGGCTTATTTCAAATTGGTGTTTTTGGGGTTAGAATGCACATTCACCCAAAAATCGGAGAGTGACATGTTTGTTACCAGCGGAAATCAAGCATAGGTGTTTTGGCTCCATCGCAAAGGACGAATAAGCTTCGAATGCTCTTTCGGTGTTCATTCACCCACAAATAGCAAAGCGGTGTAATAAGCCTAAACAAAGCCAAACAGGTTGTTTTGGTTTCAAAGTACATAGAAAGAATAATCTTGGATTGCACTTACTTCATGTCGTGTTCTTTGCTGTTAATGCACATTGACGCAGAAATCGCAAAGTGTGTGCAATGAGACCAAAATAACACAACACCATTGTCAGGGTTACTTCCAGATCCTAGCTCACAGAGGATCACGCTAGCCAGCGGTTGTTGATTAAAAGTCTTTATTGAGTTACAGTCTCCATTCTCGAGCTGCTGCGTGCAACCCTACGCCTTATGCTTAGGTCGGCGAAGCTCCTTCTGAGTCTCCGCCCCTTGCGCACCAACTTAATATCCTAGCCCTGCTCCACCTTTTCCGCCTGACAGTTCTCCTCTGGGTCCCTCTGCCCCCCTGGGTCTCTCCCTTCCGGGATTCTTCTGACGCTGACCCCCCTGACTCCCCTGTCTCCTTGCGCCGGGCTTTAGGACCTGGCTCTCTTTCCGGGCTGCCTACTGCGCCACCTTCCTGTGCATTTGAACTTGGCGCGCGCGCCCAACCTTCCACTTTCCGTCTAACCGTCACTTCGCTCCCCGATGAAGGTGTGGCCACTCCTGACTCGTGCCCTCCCTCCTGTTGTGAGCTGCCAGCGCTAGTTCCCAGGCGCTCTTCCTCTTCCCTACTCTCTGGCGGTGACGTAGGTCCCGATCTCCAACTGCTCCCCTCTGAGTCCCCTCTGGCTCTTTCTTCCTGGGGTGTCCCCCTAGTCTCCCCCCTTGCCTTTGCCACTGGTGCTCCTCTTTGTGAATCTTCTGATTCACTGGACAGACTCGGAGATCTCGGGTCGTCGTCGTCACTCATCCTTTCTTCTGCCTCCTCCCCCTCGCTCTCTGTTTCCTCCCTTGCCCTCGCCTCTGCTCCTGAACCCCTGACATCCATCCCCCCCTCAAAGCCCCCCCTTCCCCCCTCCCCTCCCTCCGGTGCGGGAACTGGGTGCTGCAGTGTCAAAGGGACGAATGTCGGGTACAGTTCGCTTCCCGTGGCCGGCCTCCATCCGCAGACTCCCGGTTCTTCCTCCCTGCTCTCGTCAACGACGGTCACCTCTGCTTCCATCTCCGTGCCGCCGTGCTCGAGACCCTGGTTGTCCCCGAAAAAGTCCATGTCGGTCTCTCCCTCGCTTCCTTCTGTAGGCGTAGCTCGTCCTGGACCCTCCAGCCACTTCCTGCGCCACTGCTCCTCTGGTCGATCATCCCACCAATACGAGGGTTCTGAGGCAGATCCCGAGGGTGACCCCTCCGGGGAACGGGCGTCTCGTGTCGGTTCCTCATCCGAGTCGAACCCCCGGAACGTGCTGGCTGAAAGCGTGGGCGTGAAAAGCCAGTCGTCGAAAAAGTCCGCCGGCATTGGCCTATGGGGAAAGAGGGCATGAAACTCTTCCTTGAGCAGAGGTTCATCTAGAGCGTAGCCCGGCACCCAGCTGTTGGCATTGGCCGGGGTGCCCTCCTTAGCGAGAAGGTATTCTACCCCCTCTTCCCCCCATCTGGAGTCCAAAATCTCCGTGACTTCGTTGAGGCGCACCTCCTGTGCCACTCCCCGTTGCCTGGTTCCCTCTCGGAGCGGACTCGGCGCCGTGCCGGGTTCCTGAAACCTGTGCGGTGCCTTGTAGGGAGTGAGCACCGATCTGTGGAACACCGGATGCATTCTGGAACCCTCCGGAAGCGCCAGCCTGAAAGCCACCGGGTTGACCTGCTCTTCGACTTGGTAGGGCCCCAGTTGCTTATGCCCTAGTTTCTTCTTGGCCAACGACCTGGCCGGCACTGCGTGGGCTGCTAACCAGACCCAGTCTCCCACCTGGATCTCTTCGCCAACCCTTCTGTGTTTGTCTGCCTGCACCTTGTATGCGTGTTTGGCCAGCTCCAGGTGCCGCCGCAGCTGATCGTGAACCTCTTGCAACTCCGACGCGAACGCATCTGCTGTCTGCGGCTCCCCCTCCACCAGTCTTTCCAGTCCCGGGAAGGTTCTGGGGTGCCTCCCGTTGTTGGCGAAGAACGGCGTGACCCCCGTGGACACGTGCTTCGTGTTGTTGTAGGCGAACTCGGCGAGCGGCAGGTAATCCACCCACGTCGCAGGCTGTTGATTCGCATAGCATCTCAGGTACTGCTGCATGATGGCATTGACCCGCTCCGCTTGCCCGTTGGTCTGCGGGTGTCTCGCCGACGCCAGGTTGATCTTGACGTTTAGGAAGCCCATCAGCTTCTGCCAGAAGTTCGAGATGAACTGCCGCCCGCGGTCGGACAGAATAGACCGTGGCAGACCGTGAACCTTGAACACGTGGTCTATGAACAGTTTGGCGGTTTGTTCCGCCGTGGCCACCTTCGCACACGGGATGAAATGCGCCATCTTGGAGAACAAGTCCACCACCACCAGCACGGCCGTCTTGCCCCTCGAGCTGGGCAGATCCGTGACGAAGTCCAGGGCGACTCTCTCCCATGGCTCGACCGGAGTTTGCAGCGGTTCCAACAGTCCGGCCGGCGGTCTGTGCACTGGTTTGGCCCTCTGGCAGGTGTCGCACCTCGCCACGTAGTCCGCGACCTCCCCTCTCATTCCGGGCCACCAGAAATCCCTGGCGACTAATTCCACCGTCTTCTCCTTGCCAAAGTGCCCGGCAGTGGGCGCGTCGTGCAGCTGATGCAGTACCTTGGCGCGAAGTTCGTCTCCCGGCACGTAGATGGCCCCTTTGCGGATGAGCAATCCATCTCTCAGCTGGAACCCGTTGGTCGCTGCCGTGCCCCTTCGCATCTCAGCCATCTTTGCTTGCGCGAAAGAGTCATTCTGCAACGCTTGTCGCACCGCCTCCAGGTCCACTGTCGCCGCAGCGCACGCCCACACTGTTGGCGCGAAGATGTGCATGGCGGCCGCTGGCGTGGCGTCCTCCAGATACTGTGGCTTACGGGATAGCGCGTCCGCCATGATGTTGGTGTCCCCCGGGACATACTCTATTCGGAAGTCGAAATTCGCAAAGAACTCAGCCCAACGTATCTGCCTCTGGTTCAGGAACTGTGCCGTGCGCCAGTGCTCCAGATTCTTGTGGTCCGTGCAGACCTGCACCGTGTGCTTGGCTCCAATCAGGAAGTGCCTCCATGCTTTGAACGCTGCATGAATAGCCAGCAACTCCCTGTCCCAGATGGTGTAATTCTGTTCGGACTTGCTGAGCTTCCTGGAGTAAAACGCTCCGGGCCTCCAAACCCCCTGCGGGTCCTTCTGCAGCAGGACTGCTCCGACGGCCCTGTCCGAGGCGTCTGTTTCAACTCTCATCGGCCTGCTAGGATCGACATGAAGCAGCTGTTCCTCCGAGGCGAAAAGACGCTTGAGTGCCTGAAAGGACTGCTCCGCCTGCGCTGTCCAGATGAACTTCTTTTTCTTGGAACTGAGCGTGTCTGTAATGGCTGCAGTCTGCATAGCGAAGCCTTTGATGAACTTGCAATAGAAGTTCGCGAAGCCGACAAATCGTTGGACCTCCTTCCGGTTGCGTGGGCTTTTCCAATCCAACACCGCTCGAACCTTGGCACTGTCCATGGCGAGCCCCTTGTCAGACAACCTGTATCCCAGGAAATCCACCTCCGTCACGTCGAATTGGCACTTCTCCAGCTTGGCGTAAAGCCTATGTTGCTGGAGCCTGCTCAGCACTTCCCTGACGTGTCTGTCATGCTCCTGCTGCGATTCCGAAAAGATCAGGATGTCATCCAAGAAACAGACGCACGTCTTGTAGAGGAGCCCCGCCAACACGTGATGCATGAAAGCTTGAAAAACGTGGGAGCCATTTTGCAATCCAAAAGGCATAACTCTATATTCGTAGGTGCCCAGGGGTGTGAACATGGCTGTCTTCCACTCATCTCCTTCCCGCATGCGAATCAGGTTGTACGCCCCTCGCAGGTCCAACTTGGTGAACACGCTGCCCTTGCGTACTTTCGCGAGGAGGTCGTCGATTCGGGGCATGGGGAAGTCCGACGGCTTGGTGACACTGTTCAAAATGCGGTAGTCCACCACGAGCCTTTTCTGGGGCGTGTCTCGCTTCTTCACAAAGAATACAGGACTGCCCCCCGCTGCCTGGGACTCTCGGATGAAACCGCGTTTCAAATTATGATCAATGAACACCTTGAGTTCCTGCAGTTCGTCTTCAGACATGGAATACAGCTTCCCTTTGGGCAGCGCCGCCCCCGGCAGCAGGTCAATCTTGCAGTCATATGGTCTGTGGGGGGGTAGCTTGTCTGCCTCCTTCTCGCAGAAAACCTCCAAAAATTCTGCGTACTTGTGGGGAATCGCTTGCAGCGTGCCGAGCAGCAGCTGTGACTCCTCTTGCTCCCCTTCTTGCTGGGGCATGATGCAGTGTTCAGCACAAAAGGAAGAACCGAAGGTCAGCTGCCTCTGGTACCAAGCCAGCGTCGGGCTGTGCCTGTCCAGCCAACTCATGCCCAATACGATAGGCGTGTCTGAGAGTTGAGTGACGTTGAAGCTGATAATCTCCTTGTGATTTCCAAGCCGCAGCACCATAGGTGGCGTCTGCTTCACCACTTGCCCCCCTAACAGCTCCCTGCCATCCACCGTGACAACCTGCAGTGGCAGCGCGGCAGGCAGCAACTGTATAGCGTGCCGGTCGACAAAGTCCTGCCCTATGAAGTCTGCATTGCTTCCCGAGTCGACGGTGATTGGCACGTCCATGGTGATTCCATTGGGTAGCTGGAGCGATGCGGTGAGCCTCACTACTGGCTTGGGCGGGAGGGGGTCCATGGGCGGTAAAATCTCTGGGGACTGCTTCACTGACACGTCTGGCTGGGCCCCAGTGCCTCCTCTTCCAGCCAGACATCGTCGTTTCCCTGCTGTGGTTCTCCTTGCTGCGTTGCTGCAGTCACCATTGCTGAGGCTGCAGTGTGCTTGTGGAGCCTCCGGGGACACTCTTTCGCCAAATGGCCTGGATCCTCGCAGATGTAACACTTCCTGTTCCCTCTAGGAGGCTTCGCTTTCACTGCTGCCGGTGCTAGGGCTCTGGCTGCTGACTGAGCCCTTGCACTCCCAACCTCCATCGGTTCCACCCCTCCCCCTGTTGGGGGCGTGGATTGCGCACGCGCTGCTTCTCTGGGAAGGAAGGAGGAGCCCCTGGCTGGTTCGCGCCCGCTGCGCCCTTCGTCCCTGCTCCACGGACGTTCTTCCAGCCGCACTCCCACCGCCAGCGCCCTCTGAACGATCTCCTGCGTGGTCCGGGGTCTCTCCCCCCTCGCAATCTCATCTTTCACCGAGCTGTTCAAGCCCTCCCAAAAAAGGTCTCTGACGGGAGCCGAATCTCTGTCCCATTCCAGGGCACTGACCAAAGCGAAAAAGCGGGCATGATATTGCCGTACGCTGGCCCTCCCTTGTCTTAGTCCGTGCACCTCCCTTCGGGCAAGATCCACGTCAATGCTTGATAAAAAACAGCCATCCATCGCTTTAATAAAGGCGTCCGCATTTTGGAGCGCAGGATCCTTATCCCTCCACAAATTGCGCAGCCATGCTTTAGCGTCTCCATGCAAATGGGACATGATGAACCCCACTTTCTCTTGTTCATCTCTAAAGTCTTTGTGCAGTAGTTGTAGTGCACACATTACGTCTGCTCTAAAATTGGGGTACTGTTGCAAATTCCCATCGAAGTGCGAGACCAGACTGCCTGTGCGTCTCCCCAACCCAATCCCCTCTGATTTGGGTGTCTGTTGCCCCTGCTTCGTAAGCACGTCCAACCTGACCTGGAGATCCCTGTAGGCGGCCGCTGCGTCCTCCTCTCTCTTCCTGGACGCCACCGCCTCGGCAGTCAGTCGTGAAACCGCGTCTCTGAGTTCCGTTATTTGCTGTTCGGCCGTCATATTGTCTACCGTTCGTGAGCTTTCTTGTAGGCACCCGCTTTCCCTCCTCTCCGCGAGGTCGTGGATGTCCACAATTTGAAGAGAAGGAGCTTACTGTCAGGGTTACTTCCAGATCCTAGCTCACAGAGGATCACGCTAGCCAGCGGTTGTTGATTAAAAGTCTTTATTGAGTTACAGTCTCCATTCTCGAGCTGCTGCGTGCAACCCTACGCCTTATGCTTAGGTCGGCGAAGCTCCTTCTGAGTCTCCGCCCCTTGCGCACCAACTTAATATCCTAGCCCTGCTCCACCTTTTCCGCCTGACAGTTCTCCTCTGGGTCCCTCTGCCCCCCTGGGTCTCTCCCTTCCGGGATTCTTCTGACGCTGACCCCCCTGACTCCCCTGTCTCCTTGCGCCGGGCTTTAGGACCTGGCTCTCTTTCCGGGCTGCCTACTGCGCCACCTTCCTGTGCATTTGAACTTGGCGCGCGCGCCCAACCTTCCACTTTCTGTCTAACCGTCACTTCGCTCCCCGATGAAGGTGTGGCCACTCCTGACTCGTGCCCTCCCTCCTGTTGTGAGCTGCCAGCGCTAGTTCCCAGGCGCTCTTCCTCTTCCCTACTCTCTGGCGGTGACGTAGGTCCCGATCTCCAACTGCTCCCCTCTGAGTCCCCTCTGGCTCTTTCTTCCTGGGGTGTCCCCCTAGTCTCCCCCCTTGCCTTTGCCACTGGTGCTCCTCTTTGTGAATCTTCTGATTCACTGGACAGACTCGGAGATCTCGGGTCGTCGTCGTCACTCATCCTTTCTTCTGCCTCCTCCCCCTCGCTCTCTGTTTCCTCCCTTGCCCTCGCCTCTGCTCCTGAACCCCTGACAACCATCTTTTCCCTTCCATATGCGTAGAAAGAAGACGAATAAGCTTTGATTGGGCTTTTTTCAAATCGCATGGTGTTATTTGGGTGTGCGCCAGAATCACACCAAAACCAAAGCAAAAAGGTGTTTGGGGTTCCTTCTACATAAAAAGAAGATGATAAAGCTGTGATTGGGCTTATTTCAAATTGGTGTTTTGGGGGTTAGAATGCACATTCAACCAAAAATCGCAGAGTGACATGTTTGTTATCAGCCCAAATCAAGCAAAGGTGTCTTGGTTCCATCTCAATAGAAAAAGGATGATTAAGCTTCGAATAAGCTCTTTCGGTGTTCATTCACCCACAAATAGCAAAGCGGTGTAATAAGCTCAAACAGGTTGTTTTGGCTTCAAAGTACATAGAAAGAATAATCTTGGATTGCACTTACATCATGTCGTGTTCTTTGCTGTTAATGCACATTGACACAGAAATCGCAAAGTGTGTGCAATGAACCAAAATAACACAACACCATCTGTCAGGGGTACAGGGACAGAGGCACAGGGAAGGCAGGAGATGGAGAGCGATGGAGAGGAATCCCAGGAGAGCGAGGAAGAGGATAGCAAGGTCGCAGGGGATTCCATGAGTCTCTCCAGCGAATCAGAGGATTCCCAGAAAGGGGCGCCTGTGGTAAGGGCAAGGGGAGCCCCAGGGGGAAAGTGTCAGGAGCGGGGGCCCCGCAGGGGACCCCAAAGCGGCAGCTGGGAATCAGGGCCAGCCTCCCCACCAGAGCGCAGCGAGGGAGGGGGAGGTTCCAGTGTGTCAGAGGGAGCAGCTCCGGCGACAGAGAAAGGGGAGGGATCAGAGCAAGCCGTTCTCCCGGAAGGGGAGGAAGGCAGTGAGGGGAGTAGCATAACTGTCAAAAGGAAGGTCAGAAGTTGGGCGTGCACGCCAAGTTCAAATGAGGAGGCGCGCGGGAGAACAGGGAGCCCGGAGGAGGAGGGGCCAGGACCCAAAACCCGCAGGAGGGGGCAGGAGCAGTCTGGAGACTCCGCTTCAGGAGAAAGCAGGAGGGGAGGAATCCCGGCGGGCAGAAAGACCCTGCGGAAAAGGAAAGAGAGAAAGAGGTGGAGTAGCGTTAGCTTATTAAACTGGTGTAGGGGAGGGACTGATTCAGAGGGGACTTCTAATGTCTAGGAGAAAGAGACGCGGGGCTGCACGCCTTGGTTGTGGAACCAATAATGAACTGCAATAAACAATCTTGTATATAAGAAGAGCTTGGCGTTGGTCTTTTGTGAGCTGAGACCTGAGGCAGCCCTTACAGTAAGTCCCCTCACAAAAGTATGCAAATTTTTTTTTTTTGCGAAGCTCACGAAGTTTGGCGGCCATGAGTATGGAGGAGCAGATAGCTGATCTACGCAACGCAGTCTCCCAGCTTACCACTGCGATAGTGGTCTCCCAGAAGCAGGGGGAAGAGGCGGAAAAGCGATGCCAGGATCTGCAAGCCAGGTGGGATCATGCATGCCAAGTGGGGTTCCCGGGGTCCAGATCTGCAGGCGTAGGACTGGGCAGAAGGGGAGGCAACTTGGTAGCCCACTTCGATGGGAACTTGAAGCAGTACCCCAGTTTTCGAGCAGACGTCGAATATGCGTTGCATTTGCTTCGCGACGACTTTAAGGATGAGGAGGAGAATGTGGGTTTCATTGTGTCCCACTTGCATGGTGAAGCGAGGGCTTGGCTGCGCAATCTGTGGCGCGAAGATTGTCCTGCTCGAAGGGACTCCGATGAATTTATCAAAGCCATGGACGCTTGCTTCCAATCTACCGTGGATGTGGATGTAGCACGCAAAGAGATGCATGGTTTAAGGCAAGGCAAGGCTACAGTACGTCAGTACCATTCTAGGTTTTTCGCCTTGCTGAATGTACTGAGATGGGAGAAAGACTCCCTGGCAGTAAGAGACTTGTTTTGGGAGGGCTTGTCTGGCCCTGTAAAAGATGAATTGGCAAGGGGGGACAGACCTCAAACCCTAGCTGAAGTTGTGCAGAGGGCGCTCGCCATTGGAGTGCGCCACGAAGAACGCCCTTGGCGCAATGAGGAGGGTCGCCAGCTTCACACGCCGTCTAGAGCGCCTCCTTTCTTTCCCAAGGATCTAGGACGTACGCGTCCCTCACCTCAGCTGCAGGCAGGGGAGGAACCAATGGAGCTTGGGAGTGCAAAGGCTCAGTCAGCTGCCGGAGCCCCAGCATCCAGAGCAGTCAAGCCGAAGCCTCCTAGAGGGAACAGGAAGTGTTACATCTGTGACAGTGCGATGCACATGGCCAAAGAGTGTCCCCAGAGGCTCCAAAAGCACACTGCAGCCTTAGCAACAGTAACTGCAGCAGCACAACATGAAGAGCACTTTCAGGGAAACGGCAATGCCTGGCTGGAAGCAGAAATGCTGGGGCACAGCCAGGCGAGTCAGTAAGGCAGTCCCCAGCGCTTTTGCAGCAAACAGACCCCCTGCCACCCAAGCCAGTGGTGCAACTCACTGCAACTCTCCAGCTGCCTGATGGACGCACCCTGGAAGTTCCCATTACAATTGACAGTGGAAGCAACGCAGACTTCGTGGGGGTGCACTTTGTCAAGCAGCATCGCATAGAGCTCCTACCAGCCACGCTGCCATTGGACGTCGTCACAGTGGATGGCAGGAAGCTGCTGGGTGGGCAGGTGGTACAACAGACACCACCCATGGTGATGCAGATTGGCAATCACCGAGAAGTCATCAGTTTCAACGTCACCCGCCTGTCAGACACGCCTATAGTGTTAGGCATGAGTTGGCTGGATAGGCACAGCCCAACCATGGCGTGGTACCAGCGGCAGCTCACTTTCGGCTCGTCCTATTGCGCGCAGCATTGCATCCAGATCGCTCAGGAGGAGGAAGGCCAGGAGGAGGGGCAGCAGCTAAGTCTCAGCATGGCGCAAGTAGTACCCCTCAAGTACAAGGGGTTTTTGGAGGTCTTCTGCGAAAAGGAGGCTGACCAGTTGCCACCCCACCGGCCCTACGATTGCGCAATTGACCTCTTGCCAGGGACAACGCTGCCGCCTGTGAAGCTGTATTCCATGTCCGAGGAGGAGCTGCAGGAGCTCAGGGAGTTCATAGCTCACAACCTGCAGCGGGGATTCATCCGAGAATCGAAGGCTGTAGGGGGCAGTCCTGTGTTTTTCGTGAAGAAGAAGGACACGCCCCAAAAGAGACTGATCATGGACTTTAGATTCATAAACTCTAAGACAAAGCCCGCGGCCTTTCCCATGCCCAAGATTGACGACCTGCTCGCGACGGTGCGGAAAGGAAAGATCTTCACCAAGTTGGATCTCCGCGGAGCTTACAATCTCATACGCGTGTGTCAGGGGTTCAGGAGCAGAGGCACAGGAAAGGGAGGAAACAGAGAGCGAGGGGGAGGAATCCGAAGGAAATATGAGCGATGACAGCGGCCCGAGATCTCCGAGTCTGTCCAGTGAATCGGAAGATTTACAGAAGGGGGCGCCAGTGGTCAGAGCAAGGGGGGCGCCTAGGGGGACACCCCAGGAAGAAGGGACCAGAGGGGATTCAGAGAGCAGCAGTTGGAAATCGGGGCCAGCTTCCCCACCAGAGCACAGTAGGGAGGAGGGGTCCCAGGTATTGGGATCAGAAGGCTCGCCGCAAACAGGAGGGCATGAGTCAGGATTGGCCACACCCCCATCGGGGAGCGAGGAAACGGTCAAGAGGAAAGTTGAAGGTTGGGTTCAAATCCACAGGAAGGCGGCACAGTAAGCAGCCCGGATAGGGAGCCAGGTCCTAAAGCCCGCCGCAAGGAGGGAGAAGAGTCCGGGGGGTCAGCGTCAGAAGAGTCCAGGAAGGAAGAGACCACGGGGGGCAGAGGGACCCAGAGGAGGAAGGAAAGACGTAAGAGGTGGAGTAAGGCTAGAGTATTAAGTTGGTGTACAGGAGGCGGAGACTCAGACGGAGCTTCGCCGGTCTAGCTTCTAAGACGTTGAGCTGCGCACTGCGGCTTGAAAATGGAAATTGTAACTCAATAAAGACTTTTGTACAGTGTTGCCGGCTAGCGTGGTCCTCTGTGAGCTGGGACCTGGAAGCAGCTCTGACAGTAAGCTCCGTCTGACACTTTTTGCACCAAAAGTCTCGCAGCGTGAGTGGGCGCAGCGAGGGGTGAAGATTGGTGCTTCGCGAGCTCACGAAAGTCGGACGAGATGACTACGGAACAGCAGATAGCAGCCCTGCAAAATGCAGTGACACAACTAAACGCCGAGATACTCGCATCCAGGAAGAGGGAGGAGGAAGCAGCTGCCGCCTACAAGGATCTCCAAGTCAGGTTGGAAGTGCGTACAAAGCAGGGGCAACCGGGACCCAAATCGGAGGGAATTGGGCTGGGGAGAAGAGGAGGCAGTCTCGTATCTCATTTCGATGGGAATTTACAGCAGTACCCCAACTTCCGAGCAGATGTGCAGTTTGCGCTGCAACTGCTGGACAAAGACTTTAGAGATGAGCAAGAGAAGGTGGGGTTTATTCTATCCCATTTTCATGGAGACGCTAAAGCGTGGCTGCGCAATCTGTGGAGAGATAAGGATCCGGCGCTCCGAAGTGCGGATGCCTTCATTAAAGCGATGGATGCGTGTTTTTTATCAAATATAGACGTTGATATCGCCAGAAAAGAGATACATGGGCTGAAACAAGGGAGGGCCAGTGTGAGGCAGTATCATTCCCGCCTTTTTGCACTGGTCAGTGCCCTGGAATGGGACAAAGATTCAGCTCCAGTCAGAGACCTTTTCTGGGAAGGATTGAACAGTGCGGTTAAAGACGAAATGGCAAGGGGGGAGAGACCCCGGAGCACTCAGGAGATCGTGCAGAGGGCGCTGACGATTGGGGTACGTCTAGAAGAACGTCCATGGAGCAGGGACGAAGGGCGTGGAGGACGCGAGTCGGCAAGAGTGCCTTCCTTCTTTCCCAGGGATGCAGCGCGTGCGCAATCCACGCCTCCACCAGGAGGAGGAGGGGAACCTATGGAGGTTGGAGGTGCCAGGGCTCAGTCAGCAACCAGAGCCCTAGCACCGGGAGCAGTCAAAGCGAAGCCTCCTAGAGGGAACAGGAAGTGCTACCTCTGTGACAGTCCTCAGCACATGGCGAAAGAGTGTCCCCAGAGGCTCCACAAGCACACTGCAGCCTCAGCGACGGTAACAGAAGCAACTCAGCAGAGAGAACCACAGCAGGGAAACGACAGAGTCTGGCTGGAAACAGAGGCACTGGGGCCCAGCCAGACAAGTCAGTGAAGCAGTCCCCAGAGATTTTGCAGCCCACAGACCCCCTCCCGCCCAAACCAGTAGTGCAGCTCACCGCATCGCTCCAGCTACCCAGTGGACTCACAATGGAAGTGCCAATTACCATTGACTCTGGTAGCAACGCGGACTTTATAGGACAGGATTTCATCGAGCGGCACAATATAACGCTACTGCCAGCCACGCTGCCCCTGAAGGTTGTCACGGTGGATGGCAGGGAATTGCTAGGGGGGCAGGTGGTGAAGCAAACACCACCGATGGTGATGCAAATTGGAAATCACAGGGAAGTCATCAGCTTTAATGTCACCCAACTGTCGGACACGCCTGTAGTATTGGGCATGAGTTGGCTGGACAGGCACAGTCCAACGTTGGCATGGTACCAGCGGCAACTAACCTTCGGCTCCTCTTACTGTGCAGAACACTGCATCCTGCCCAGACCGGAGGGGGAGGAAGAGGACACACGGCTGCAATTAGGCACGCTGCAAGCAGTGCCCCACAAGTACGCAGAATTTTTGGAGGTTTTCTGCGAGAAGGAGGCGGACAGGCTGCCTCCCCACAGGCCCTATGACTGCAAGATTGACCTCCTGCCAGGGGCGACGCTGCCGACAGGGAAACTGTATTCCATGTCTGAAGATGAGCTACAGGACCTCAGGGAGTTCATAGATCATAATTTGGAGCGCGGGTTCATCCGCGAGTCCAAGGCAGTGGGGGGCAGTCCCGTATTCTTTGTGAAGAAAAAGGACACGCCCCCAAAAAGACTAGTGGTGGACTATCGCATTTTAAACTCGAAAACCAAGCCCACGGCTTTCCCCATGCCCAAGATCGACGACCTCCTCGCGACGGTGCGCAAGGGACGCGTGTTCACCAAGTTGGACCTGCGAGGGGCGTACAACCTTATTCGCATACGGGAGGGCGACGAGTGGAAGACGGCCATGTTCACGCCCCTGGGCACCTACGAATACAGAGTTATGCCGTTTGGATTACAAAATGGCTCCCACTGTTTTCAAGCTTTCATGCATCACGTGTTAGCGGGGCTCCTCTACAAGAAGTGTGTCTGCTTCCTGGACGACATCCTGATATTTTCAGAATCGCAGGAGGTTCACGACAGAGACGTCAAGGAAGTTCTGCGAAGGCTACAGGAGCATAGACTGTACGCCAAGCTGGAGAAGTGCCAATTCGACGTGACGGAGGTGGATTTCCTGGGCTACAGGTTGTCAGACAAGGGGCTCGCCATGGACAGCGCCAAGGTTCGCGCAGTGTTGGACTGGAAGAGCCCGCGCAACCGGAAGGAGGTCCAGCGGTTTGTCGGCTTTGCTAACTTCTATCGCAAGTTCATCAAGGGGTTCGCGATGCAGACAGCGGCCATTACCGACACGCTCAGCTCCAAGAAGAAGAAGTTCATCTGGACGGAGCAGGCGGAGCAGTCCTTTCAGAAACTCAAGCGTCTCTTCTCGTCCGAAGAGCAGCTACTGCATGTAAATCCCAGCAAACCGATGAGGGTTGAAACAGACGCCTCAGACAGGGCCGTGGGAGCAGTCCTGTTGCAGCAAGACCCGCAGGGGGATTGGAGGCCGTGCGCCTTCTACTCCAGGAAGTTCAGCAAGTCGGAGCAGAACTACACCATCTGGGACAGGGAGCTGCTCGCCATTCATGCAGCATTCAAGGCGTGGAGGCACTTCCTGATCGGAGCCAAGCACACAGTGCAGGTCCGCACGGACCATAAGAATCTGGAGTACTGGCGCACGGCGAGGTTCCTGAACCAGAGGCACATACGTTGGGCGGAGTTCTTTGCGGACTTCGACTTCAGGATAGAGTACGTCTCTGGTGACAACAACGTCATGGCGGATGCACTGTCCAGGAAGCCGCAATACCTCGAGGAGGCGACGCCAGCGGCGGCCAAGCACATTTTCGCACCAGAAGCGTGGGCGTGCGCTTCGGCAACCGTGGACCTGGATGCTATACGTCGCGCGCTGCAAGAAGACTCCTTCGCACGAGCGAAAATGGAGGAGATGCGCAGAGGCACGGCGAAGAGCGACGAGTTCCAGGTGCGCGAAGGGTTGCTCATCCGCAAAGGGGCCCTCTACGTGCCAGGAGACGAACTCTGCGCTAAGGTGCTGCAGCAGTTGCATGACGCACCCACCGCCGGGCACTTTGGCACAGAGAAGACGATAGAATTAGTCGCCAGAGACTTCTGGTGGCCCAAGATGCGGGGGGAAGTCGCGGACTACGTTGTGAGGTGCGACACCTGCCAGAGGGCTAAGCCAGTGCATAAACCGCCGGCGGGACTGCTGGAACCGCTGCAAACTCCGCTCGGACCGTGGGAGAGGGTGGCCCTGGATTTTGTCACGGATTTGCCCAGCTCGAGGGGCAAGACAGCAGTGCTAGTGGTAGTGGACTTGTTAACCAAAATGGCACATTTCATTCCGTGTGCGAAGGTGGCCACAGCGGAACAGACCGCCAAACTGTTCATAGATCACGTGTTCAAGGTTCACGGTCTGCCGCGGTCTATACTGTCCGACCGGGGGCGACAGTTCATCTCGAACTTCTGGCAGAAGCTGATGGGCATCCTGAACGTCAAGATCAGCCTAGCGTCGGCGAGACACCCGCAGACCAACGGACAAGCGGAGCGGGTCAACGCCATCATGCAGCAGTACCTGAGATATTACGCAAATCAGCAGCCTGCAACGTGGGTGGACTACCTGCCACTCGCCGAGTTCGCCTACAACAACACGAAGCACGTGTCCACGGGGGTGACGCCGTTCTTCGCCAACAATGGGAGGCATCCCAGAACCTTCCCGGGATTAGAGAGGGTAGGGGAGGGGGAGCCAAAGGCAGCGGACGCATTCGCGTCAGAGTTGCAGGAGGTCCACGAACAGCTTCGAAGGCAGTTAGAGCTAGCTAAGCACGCATACAAACTGCAGGCTGACAGACACAGGAGGGTTGGGGAAGAAATACAGGTGGGAGACTGGGTTTGGTTGGCAGCCCAGGCAGTGCCGGCCAGATCGTTAGCTTAGAAGAATCTCGGGCATAAGCAGCTAGGGCCCTACCAAGTCGAGGCACAGGTCAATCCGGTGGCTTTCCGGCTGACACTTCCGGAGGGATCCAGGATGCATCCGGTATTCCATAGATCAGTGCTCACTCCCTACAAGGCACCTCACAGATTTCAGGAGCCAGGGACGGCACCGAGCCCGCTCGGGGAGAGGGCCACGCAGGGGGGGGTCGCCAGAGGGGGAGCCCGTCAACGAGGTCACAGAGATTTTAGACTCAAGATGGGGGGAAGAGGGGGTAGAATACCTTCTCGCCAGAGAGGGCACCCCAGCCAGGGCCAACAGCTGGGTGCCGGGCTACGCTTTGGAGGAACCTCTGCTCAAAGACGAGTTTCATGCCCTCTTCCCACACAGGCCCATGCCAGCCGAGTTTTTCGACGACTGGCTTTTCACACCCACGCTTACAGCCAGCACGTTCCTGGGGTTCGACTCGGACGAGGAACCGACACTGGACACACGTTCCCCGGAGGGGTCACCCTTGGGATCTGCCTCAGAACCCTCGTATTGGTGGGATGATCGACCAGAGGAGCAGTGGCGCAGGAAGTGGCTGGAGGGTCCCGGACGAGCACCGTACCCAGGAGACCGAGGGGAAGACGGACATGGACGTGTTTGTTGAGGACCTTGGGTTCGAGCACGGCGGCACAGAGATGGAAGCAGAGGAGATCGACGCCGGCGAGTGCAAGGAGGAAGAGCCAGACTTATCCAGTTGGATGCACGCCACGGGAGACGAACTGTATCCGGCACTCACCCCCATAACAATGGAGCACCCAGCACCCACACCTGAAGGAGGGGAGGGGGAAGGGGGGGGCTTCGAGGGGGGATGGATGTCAGGGGTTCAGGAGCAGAGGCACAGGAAAGGGAGGAAACAGAGAGCGAGGGGGAGGAATCCGAAGGAAATATGAGCGATGACAGCGCCCCGAGATCTCCGAGTCTTTCCAGTGAATCGGAAGATTCACAGAAAGGACCGCCAGTGGTCAGAGCAAGGGGGGGCCTAGGGGGACACCCCAGGAAGAAGGGACCAGAGGGGACTCAGAGAGCAGCAGTTGGAAATCGGGGCCAGCTTCCCCACCAGAGCGCAGTAGAGAGGAAGGGTCCCAGGTATCGGGATCCGGCGGCTCGCCGCAGGCGGGAGGGCATGAGTCAGGATTGGCCACACCCCCATCGGGGAGCGAGGAAACGGTCAAGAGGAAAGTTGAAGGTTGGGCGCGCGCGCCAAGTTCAAATCCACAGGAAGGCGGCACAGTAAGCAGCCCGGATAGGGAGCCAGGTCCTAAAGCCCGCCGCAAGGAGGGAGAAGAGTCCAGGGGGTCAGCGTCAGAAGAGTCCAGGAAGGAAGAGACCACGGGGGGCAGAGGGACCCAGAGAAGTAAGGAAAGACGGAAGAGGTGGAGTAAGGTTAGAGTATTAAGTTGGTGTACAGGAGGCGGAGACTCAGACGGAGCTTCACCGGTCTAGCTGCTAAGACGTGGAGCTGCACGCTGCGGCTTGAAAATGGAAATTGTAACTCAATAAAGACTTTTGTACAGTGTTGCCGGCTAGCGTGGTCCTCTGTGAGCTGGGACCTGGAAGCAGCTCTGACAGCGTGCGAGAGGGTGATGAGTGGAAGACGGCCATGTTCACGCCGTTGGGCACCTACGAATACAGAGTTATGCCGTTTGGTCTCCAGAATGGCTCCCACTATTTCCAAGCTTTTATGCACCACGTGCTAGCGGGACTCCGCTACAAGAAGTGCGTATGTTTCCTCGACGACATTCTGATCTTCTCGGAATCGCCGGAGGCTCACGAGAGCGACGTTAAGGAGGTCCTGCAGAGGCTACGGGAGCACAGGCTCTACGCCAAGCTGGAGAAGTGCCAATTCGATGTGACGGAGGTGGATTTTCTAGGCTATAGGCTGTCAGACAGGGGACTTGCCATGGACAGCGCCAAGGTCCGCGCGGTGTTGGACTGGAAAAGCCCGCGAAATCGGAAGGAGGTCCAAAGGTTCGTCGGCTTCGCCAATTTTTACCGCAAGTTCATCAGGGGTTTCGCCAGGGAGACGGCAGCTATCACGGACACTCTCAGCTCCAAGAAGAAGAGGTTCACCTGGACGGACCAGGCGGAGCAGTCCTTCCGGAGACTTAAGAGTCTCTTCGCGTCCGAAGAACAGCTGCTACAGGTGCATGCCGGCAGGCCCATGAGAGTTGAGACTGACGCATCTGACAGAGCGGTGGGGGCCGTCCTTTTACAGGAAGACCCGCAGGGGAACTGGAGGCCCTGCGCTTTCTACTCCCGGAAGCTCAGCAAGTCGGAACAGAACTACACCATCTGGGACAGGGAGTTGCTGGCCATCCACGCGGCTTTCAAGGCGTGGAGGCACTTCCTCATCGGAGCCAAGCACACCGTGCAGGTCCACACGGACCACAAGAACCTAGAGTACTGGCGCACGGCGAAGCTACAGAGCCAGAGGCACATACGCTGGGCAGAGTTCTTTGCGGACTTCGATTTCAGGATTGAGTACATCCCAGGCGACAACAATGCCATAGCAGATGCGCTCTCCAGGAAACCGCAGTATCTCGAGGAAGCGGCACCTGTGGCAGCCAAGCACATTTTTGCACCGCAGGCGTGGGCGTGCGCTTCCGCCGCCGTGGACCTGGAGGCGGTGCGTCGCGCGCTGCAGACGGATCCGTTCGCACAGTCCAAGATGGAAGAGGTGCGGAGAGGCACAGCGAGGGACGACGAGTTCCAGATACGCGACGGCCTGCTAACCCGTAAAGGTGCTCTCTACGTTCCGGGAGACGATCTCCGCGCGAAGGTTCTGCAGCAGTTGCACGACGCACCCAGCACTGGCCACTTCAGCAAGGAAAAGACGGCGGAATTAGTGGCCAGAGACTTTTGGTGGCCCCAGATGCGAGGGGAGGTCGCGGACTACGTCGCCAGGTGTGACACTTGCCAAAGGTCCAAGCCAGTGCACCAGAAGCCAGCGGGACTGCTGGAACCGTTGGAGACGCCACTGCAACCGTGGGAGAGGGTGGCGCTGGACTTTGTCACTGATCTGCCCAGTTCGCGAGGCAAGACGGCGGTGCTTGTGGTTGTAGACCTGTTCACCAAGATGGCGCATTTCATTCCTTGCGTGAAGGTGGCGACAGCGGAGCAGACCGCCAAACTGTTCATAGACCACGTGTTCAGGGTGCACGGCTTGCCGCGATCCATCCTGTCCGACCGCGGTCGCCAGTTCGTTTCCAGTTTTTGGCAGAAGCTCCTGGGTATCCTGAACGTCAAGATCAACTTAGCGTCGGCGAGACACCCGCAGACCAACGGCCAGGTGGAGAGGGTCAACGCCATCATGCAGCAGTACCTCCGCTGTTACGCCAATCAGAAGCCTGCGACTTGGGTGGACTACTTGCCGATGGCCGAGTTTGCCTACAACAACACGAAGCACGCGTCCACGGGGGTGACGCCGTTCTTCGCCAACAATGGGCGGCACCCCAGAACCTTTCTGGGAGTGGAGACGACGGTGCAGGGAGCGACGCAGGGAGCGGAGCATTTGGCCGCAGAATTGCAGGAGGTCCACAAGGAGCTCCGACGGCACTTAGAGCTGGCTAAACACGCCTACAAGGTGCAGGCAGACAGGCACAGGAGGCCAGGGGAAGACATACAGGTGGGGGACTGGGTATGGTTGGCAGCCCAGGCGGCGCCTACCAAGTCGTTAGCCAAGAAGAAGCTAGGACACAGACAGCTGGGGCCATACCAGGTTGAGGCCAAGATCAACCCCGGAGCTTATCGGTTGACCCTCCCAGAAGGTTCCTGAATGCACCCGGTCTTTCATAGGTCGGTGCTTACGCCCTACAAAGCCCCACACAGGTTTCAGGAGCCAAGGACGGCACCGGACCCACGCAGGGAGTCCCCAAGGGGGGGGGAGTCACCGAAGGCCGAGACACTCAACGAGGTCACAGAAATTCTGGACTCGAGATGGGGGGAGGAGGGAGTAGAATACCTCCTCGCCAGAGAGGGTACCCCGGCCAGTGCCAATAGTTGGGTGCCGGGCTATGCTCTGGAGGAACCCCTTCTTAAGGACGAGTTCCATGCACTCTTCCCACACAGGCCCATGCCAGCGGAATTTTTCGACGACTGGCTTTTTACGCCTACACTTTCAGGCAGCACCTTCCGGGGGTTCTCCTTGGCAGAGGAGACCACGCCAGAATCGAGTCCTCCAAGGGGATCGTGCCTGGGGGTGGACACGGATCGCTCTTACTGGTGGGACGATCAACCAGAGGATGAGTGGCGCAGGAGATTGCTGAGGGGGCCCTGGCAAACAGCAACATCCGAAGAGACAGGGGGAGGGGAGGACATGGACGTGTTGGGAGAGGACCTTGGTTTCGAGCACACATGCAATGAGCTGGAAGCAGAGAAGATTGACGTCGACGAACTGTAGAATCATAGAATCATAGAATCATAGAATCATAGAATCATAGAATCATAGAATCATAGAATCATAGAATCATAGAGTTGGAAGAGACCACAAGGGCCATCGAGTCCAACCCCCTGCCAAGCAGGAAACACCATCAGAGCACTCCTGACATATGGTTGTCAAGCCTCTGCTTAAAGACCTCCAAAGTAGGAGACTCCACCACACTCCTTGGCAGCAAATTCCACTGTCGAACAGCTCTTACTGTCAGGAAGTTCTTCCTAATGTTTAGGTGGAATCTTCTTTCTTGTAGTTTGGATCCATTGCTCCGTGTCCGCTTCTCTGGAGCAGCAGAAAACAACCTTTCTCCCTCCTCTATGTGACATCCTTTTATATATTTGAACATGGCTATCATATCACCCCTTAACCTCCTCTTCTCCAGGCTAAACATGCCCAGCTCCCTTAGCCGTTCCTCATAAGGCATCGTTTCCAGGCCTTTGACCATTTTGGTTGCCCTCCTCTGGACACGTTCCAGTTTGTCAGTGTCCTTCTTGAATTGTGGTGCCCAGAACTGGACACAGTACTCCAGGTGTGGTCTGACCAGAGCAGAATACAGTGGCACTATTACTTCCCTTGATCTAGATGCTATACTCCTATTGATGCAGCCCAGAATTGCATTGGCTTTTTTAGCTGCCGCGTCACACTGTTGGCTCATGTCAAGTTTGTGGTCAACCAAGACTCCTAGATCCTTTTCACATGTACTGCTCTCAAGCCAGGTGTCAACCATCTTGTATTTGTGCCTCTCATTTGTTTTGCCCAAGTGCAATACTTTACATTTCTCCCTGTTAAAATTCATCTTGTTTATTTTTGCCCAGTTCTCTAATCTGTCAAGGTCGTTTTGAAGTGTGATCCTGTCCTCTGGGGTGTTAGCCACCCCTCCCAGTTTGGTGTCATCTGCAAATTTGATCAGGATGCCCTTGAGTCCATCATCCAAGTCGTTGATAAAGATGTTGAATAAGACCGGGCCCAAGACAGAACCCTGTGGCACCCCACTAGTCACTCTTTTCCAGGATGAAGAGGAACCATTGATGAGCACCCTTTGGGTTCGGTCAGCCAGCCAGTTACAAATCCACTGAGTGGTAGCATAGTCAAGACCGCATTTTACCAGCTTCTTTACAAGAATATCATGGGGCACCTTGTCAAATGCCTTGCTGAAATCAAGGTAGGCTACATCCACTGCGTTCCCTTCATCTACCAGGCTTTTAATTCTGTCAAAAAACGAGATCAGGTTAGTCTGACATGACTTATTTTTCAGAAATCCATGCTGACTATTGGTGATCACAGCATTCCTTTCTAGGTGCTCACAGACTGTTTGCTTAATGATCTGCTCCAGAATCTTCCCTGGTATTGATGTCAGACTGACTGGGCGGTAATTATTTGGGTCCTCTCTTTTCCCCTTTTTGAAAATAGGGACAACATTTGCCCTCCTCCAGTCTGCCGGGACTTCGCCTGTTCTCCAGGAATTCTCAAAGATGACTGCCAGTGGTTCTGAGATCACATCTGCCAGTTCTTTTAATACTCTTGGATGCAGTTCATCTGGCCCTGGAGACTTGAATACATCTAAACTAGCCAAATATTCTTGTACTATCTCCTTAGTTATTCTGGGCTGTGTTTCCTTTGCTGAATCATTTGCTCCAAATTCTTCAGGTCGGGCATTGTTTTCTTTATCGGAGAAGACTGAGGCAAAGAAGGCATTGAGGAGTTCAGCCCTTTCTGTGTCCCCTGTTTGCATTTCACCATCTTCTCCTCTGAGTGACCCCATTGTTTCTTTGTTCTTCCTTTTGCTACGAACATAGCCATAAAAGCCTTTTTTGATGCTTTTAACCTCTCTAGCAAGCCTGAGTTCATTCTGTGCTTTAGCTTTTCTGACTTTGTGTCTACACGTGCTGGCTATTTGTTTGAATTCCTCTTTGGTGGTTTCCCCCCTTTTCCATTTTTTGTACACATCCTTTTTTAATCTTAATTCAGTTAAAAGTTCTTTAGATAGCCACCCTGGCTTCTTTAGGCACCTTCCATGTTTCCGTCTCATTGGTATTGCCTGACGTTGTGCTTTTAGTATCTCCCTCTTAACAAACTCCCAGCCATCATGAACTCCCTTTCCTTTTAGTATTGTTGTCCATGGGATCTCACCCAGCACTTCCCTAAGTTTTATGAAGTCGGCTTTCTTAAAGTCAAGAAATTGAGTCCTAGTATGCTTGGCTACTCCTTTCCGCTGTATAGTAAACTTCAGAAGAGCATGATCACTCGCGCCTAATGATCCTTCCACTTCTACCCCACTAACCAGGTCATCAACATTGGTTAGGACCAGATCTAAAATGGCTGTTCCTCTTGTTGCTTCTCCCACTTTCTGGACAATGAAGTTGTCTGCAAGGCCAGTGAGGAATCTGTTTGACCTTATGCTCTTGGCTGAGTTTGACGTCCAACAAATATCTGGGTAATTGAAGTCCCCCATTACTACTATCTCCCTTCCTTTTGCATGCTTGGCCATCTGTTCCAGGAAGGCATCATCTATGTCCTCCGTTTGGCTTGGGGATCTATAGTAAACTCCCACAATGAGGTCTCTGTTATTCTTCTCTCCCTTAATTTTGACCCAAATGCTCTCACTTTGGCTTTGAGGATCTAAATCTTGGATCTCTTCACAGGTATACACATCCCTGACATATAACGCCACTCCTCCTCCTTTCTTGTCTGGTCTGTTTCTCTGAAATAGATTGTATCCCCCCATTATTACATTCCAATCGTGGGACTTATCCCACCAGGTTTCAGTGATGCCTATTATGTCATATTTAGTTTGCTGTACCAAGAGCTCAAGCTCATCTTGTTTATTTCCCATGCTTTGCGCATTAGTGTACAGACATTGAAGTCCATTAATCATTCCCCCGTGTCTCTTATTTAAGGATTTTTTCCTCCCACCACTAGGTCCGCGTGCTGTTTGCTCCATTTGGTCTATGACATTTGGATGATCATCTTCATTAATTGATAGACTCCTACCTTCAGGAGCACTGTCTCCCTCCCCCACATTAGTCAGTTTAAAGCCCTCCTGATGAGGTTTCTGAGATTTTTTGCAAAAACATTTCTCCCAACCGTTGTGAGATGCAGCCCATCACTTGCCAGAAGTCCATCTTCAAGAAACTGCAGTCTGTGATCTAAGAATCCAAACCGTTCCTGTTTACACCATTTGCGAAGCCAGCTGTTCACTTCCACTATTTTCCCCTCTCTCCCTCTGCCACGTCGTTCAACTGGGAGGACAGATGAGATGACAATTTGTGCATTTAGTTGCTTCAATTTCCTGCCGAGAGCCTCGTAGTCTCTTTTGATCTTCTGGAGGCTATTGCTTGCAGTGTCATTGGTTCCCACATGAACCAAGAGGAAGGGGTATTTGTCAGTGGGTTTTATGATTCCTTGCAGTCGTTCAGTTACATCTTGGATCTTAGCCCCGGGGAGACAGCACACTTCCCGAGACATCTTGTCAGGCCCACAGATCACTGCTTCTGTTCCCCTCAGTAGGGAATCCCCTATCACCACTACACGCCTCCTCTTGGGTTTGGTCGGGGTTCTTCCGTGAGCTGTCCGTTCCAAGGTCGCCTGCACATTCCCTGAGGACTGACTTTGCTGCTCGTCTTCATATACCTGATCGACTGTAATGAGGGAGAGATCCTCAAATGGAGTCTGCTCTTCGTCTTCCATGCTAGGGGAGAGGACCTCAAAGCGATTGTGTATTTCTAAGCAATCAGAGTGAACCCTGGGCCTCCTACTTCTTTGAGTCACGTTTCTCCATATATCTGGCTCCTGTGTTGGTGAACTAGACTCCTTCTCAGGGGAGTCCCCTGTCTCCTCCTTGGTGGAGACGGTGTGCTCTGTTGCTTCCAAGAAGAGCTCCAGCTCTCTAATTCTTTGGAGCGTAGCTACACGTTCCTCCAGTTGCTGGACTTTGTCTTTTAATAGGGCAATCAACATGCAATTGCTGCAGGTAAAGCTGCCTGCAACCTTTGGCAAGATGGCAAACATTGCGCAGGAATCGCAGGCGACTGCAGCTGTTCCCTCCCCTTCCATCTTGAGATCGTGTCGTTGGGGTTGGCTACAGAGGTCCTCCATCATAAAAAGCTTGAAGACAGGACAAATAACTTCCCTCACACAAAAAAACACCTAGATCTCCCTCAACAAACGTTTGAGACTAGCTCCCCTAAATCTAAAAGATGGGTCTAACTGCGCGCGCCGCTAGGCGCGCGCCGCTGCCCTACAAACTCTGATAAGCTCCTCCCACAGCTAATCCCCTGCCTCAACAGAAACCCTGCCCCCTCTGACCTTTACACAGGGAAGACAGCTAATCAGCCACCAAGAAACACACACACACAAGAAAACCCTTTTTGCTCCTTCTTCAACTGCTGCCCTACAAACTCTGATAAGCTCCTCCCACAGCTAATCCCCTGCCTCAACAGAAACCCTGCCCCCTCTGACCTTTACACAGGGAAAACAGCTAATCAGCCTCAAAGAAACACACAGACACAAGAAAACCCTTTTTGCTCCTTCTTCAACTGATGCCCTACAAACTCTGATAAGCTCCTCCCACAGCTAATCCCCTGCCTCAACAGAAACCCTGCCCCCTCTGACCTTTACACAGGGAAGACAGCTAATCAGCCACCAAGAAACACACACACACAAGAAAACCCTTTTTGCTCCTTCTTCAACTGCTGCCCTACAAACTCTGATAAGCTCCTCCCACAGCTAATCCCCTGCCTCAACAGAAACCCTGCCCCCTCTGACCTTTACACAGGGAAAACAGCTAATCAGCCTCAAAGAAACACACAGACACAAGAAAACCCTTTTTGCTCCTTCTTCAACTGATGCCCTACAAACTCTGATAAGCTCCTCCCACAGCTAATCCCCTGCCTCAACAGAAACCCTGCCCCCTCTGACCTTTACACAGGGAAGACAGCTAATCAGCCTCAAAGAAACACACAGACACAAGAAAACCCTTTTTGCTCCTTCTTCAACTGCTGCCCTACAAACTCATCATGCCCTACAAACTGTATCCAAGATCTACCCCAGTGACTGAGGAGCTTCCGGAACCTGCACCAGAGCAGCGGGAGGGGGGAAGGGGGGGCTTCGAGGGGGGGATGGATGTCAGGTGTACAGGGACAGAGGCACAGGGAAGGCAGGAGATGGAGAGCGATGGAGAGGAATCCCAGGAGAGCGAGGAAGAGGATAGCAATGACGCAGGGGATTCCATGAGTCTCTCCAGCGAATCAGAGGATTCCCAGAAAGGGGCGCCTGTGGTAAGGGCAAGGGGAGGCCCAGGGGGAAAGTGTCAGGAGCGGGGGGCCAGCAGGGGACCCCAAAGCGGCAGCTGGGAATCAGGGCCAGCCTCCCCACCAGAGCGCAGCGAGGGAGGGGGAGGTTCCAGTGTGTCAGAGGGAGCAGCTCCGGCGACAGAGAAAGGGGAGGGATCAGAGCAAGCCGTTCTCCCGGAAGGGGAGGAAGGCAGTGAGGGGAGTAGCATAACTGTCAAAAGGAAGGTCAGAAGTTGGGCGCGCGCGCCAAGTTCAAATGAGGAGGAGCGCGGGAGAACAGGGAGCCCGGAGGAGGAGGGGCTAGGACCCAAAGCCCGCAGGAGGGGGCAGGAGCAGTCTGGAGACTCCGCTTCAGGAGAAAGCAGAAGGGGAGGAACCCCGGCGGGCAGAAAGACCCTGCGGAAAAGGAAAGAGAGAAAGAGGTGGAGCAGCGTTAGCTTATTAAACTGGTGTAGGGGAGGGACCGATTCAGAGGGGACTTCTAATGTCTAGGAGAAAGAGACGCGGGGCTGCATGCCTCGGTTGTGGAACCAATAATGAACTGCAATAAACATCCTTGTATATAAGAAGAGCTTGGCGTTGGTCTTTTGTGAGCTGAGACCTGAGGCAGCCCTGACACCATCTTTTCGCTTCCATATGCGTAGAAAGAAGACGAATAAGCTTTGATTGGGCTTTTTTCAATTCGCATGGTGTTATTTGGGTGTGCACCAGAATCACACCAAAACCAAAGCAAAAATGTGTTTTGGGTTCCATCTTCGTAAAAAGAAGATACTAAAGCTCTGATTGGGCTTATTTCAAGTTGGTGTTTTTGGGGTTAGAATGCACATTCAACCAAAAATCGCAGACATGTTTGTAACCAGCCCAAATCAAGCATAAGTAAACATATGGTAACATCTCAATAGAAAAAGGACGAATAAGCTTCGATTGCCCTTTCGGTGTTCATTCACCCACAAATAGCAAAGCGAAGTGTACTAATCCTAAACAAAGCCAATCAGGTTGTTTTGGTTTCCAACTACATAGAAAGAAGAATCTTGGATTGCGCTTATTTCAAGTTGTTTTTTTGGTGTTTATGCACATTGACGCAGAAATCGCAAACTGTGTGCAATGAGACGAAAATAACGCAACACCATCTTTTCGCTTCTATATGCGTAGAAAGAAGACGAATAAGCTTTGATTGGACTTTTTTCAATTCGCATGGTGTTATTTAGGTGTTGTCAGGGAACTGCCATCGGAAGGAAGTGAGGTGAAAGGGCTCACACAGGTTGGGAGAGACTCAGCAGCTGAAGAGGGAACCAGTAGGGGGAGAGGAGGTGAGCTGAGGGAAAGGGAGCTGGAGGGATGGCTCAGAGACACCTCCAGCGAAAACAGTGGGGAGGTTTCAGGACCTCCTGTAGGGACACCCACTCCTCGCCGGAAACTGTCACGCAGAGAGTCCAGAAGACGTGTGTCAGGGGTTCAGAGACAGAGGCACAGGTGAGGGGGGAGACGGAGAGTGATGGGGAAGAATCCCAGGACAGTGAGGAAGAGGATGACAATGACTTGAGGTCTTCCATGAGTCTCTCAAGTGAATCGGAGGATTCCCAGAAGGGGGCGCCCCTAGTCAGGACAAGGGGGGTCACAGGGGGGACCTGCCAGGAGCAGGGAAGCAGCAGGGAAACCCCGAGTAGGAGTGGGAGATCGGGGCCGGCTTCCCAGCAGGAACGAAGTGAAGAGAGTGGAATTCCCAGTGTGACACACGGAGCGGAGCAGGATGGAGACAGGGGAAGGAGATCGGGGCAGGACATCCTGCCGGAAGAGGCGGAGAGTAGTACAGGGAGTAGTGTAAGTGTCAAGAGGAAGGTCAGGGGTAGCGAACGCGCGCCAAGTTCAAATGTGGAGGCGCGCGGAAATGGAGAGAGCCCGGAGGAGGAGCCTGGCCCCAAAGCACGAAGGAGGGGGGAGCAGGCATCTGAGGAATCCGCTTCAGGAGAGAGCAGGAGGGAAGGAACCCAGGGGGGCAGAAAGACCCTGCGGAAAAGGAAAGACAGGAAGAGGTGGACTAGCACAAGCCTCTTAAGCTGGTGTAGGGGCGGGACTGATTCAGAGGGGACTTCAAACGTCTAGCCTAAGAGACGCGGGGCTGCGCGCCCCGGTTGTGGAACCGATAATGAACTGCAATAAACATCCTTGTATATAAGAAGAGCCTGGCGTTGGTCTTTTGTGAGCTGAGACCTGAGGCAGCCCTGACAACGTGTTTCCGTTAAGGAGCTTTTATGTTGGAAACGATTCCGAAAGCAACCACTGTCGGAATCTGCTAGCGACTGACGGAGCCATGTTTAAGGGGCTCCGTTACAGACAGAGGTTTGCAAGTTTGACCAAACTCTGAGGGACTACGATTTTACGCACAAGCAGCTCATCATCCCATCACAGCATTCCGACAGTCTCTGTGAGCAGCTTGTGCAGGAGAAGGCATCATGAGCAACCCAGCCGGAACCGGAGAAGCAGGAGCTGGAGCGGGTCCAAGCCTGGAAGAAAGGTACCGGGCGTTGGAGGTCCAGCTAGCGCTGCAGACGGCGAGGCTCGAGGAGAGGAGGGCTCAAGATGCAGAGAAGGGGAAAACCACCCCGAAAGGGGGCGAAAGACTGGGTGAGGCCCCTGATGGCAACGAATAATGACATCCTGAAGGACACGAGGAAGTTTTTTCGTGCCATGGATCTTATGTTTGCCAGCGATATTGAGCAGGGAGTGGTACGCAGACAGTTAATGGCGTGCAAACAGGGGAGCCGATCTGTTCGTGAGTACTGGACTGAGTTTACCATGTTGATCCATAAATTGGGGTGGGATCTATCGGCGGCACCCATTCAAATGCTCTTTGAAGAAGGGCTTTCTTCGGCGGTAAAGGATGAACTTTCCCGGGCGCCCAGGGTGGAGTCTATGGACCAGCTGACCAAATCAGCGCTGACCATAGGAGCGCGCCAAGAGGCGAGAGCCTTGGAGAGGCGGGAAGGGAAGGGGGAACGTTGGAGGGAGCTTCGCATTCCAGAGATTCCAGAGCCACTGTTCCCGCCGGGAGAGCCGATTGAAATTGGAACACCTATGGTGATGCAGATTGGAAATCACCGTGAAGTCATCAGCTTCAATGTCACCCACCTGTCGGACACGCCCATAGTGTTGGGCATGAGTTGGCTGGATAGGCACAGTCCGGCATTAGCGTGGTACCAGCGGCAATTGACCTTCTGCTCCTCCTACTGCGCAGAAAACTGCATCCAGCCCGGCCAGGGAGAGGAAGGGCAGGACGATGAACAGCAGCTGCAGCATGGTGCAGGCGGTGCCAAACAAGTACAAGGCATTTTTGGAGGTCTTCTGCGAGAAGGAAGCGGACAAGCTGCCTCCCCACCGGCCCTACGACTGCACGATTGACCTCCTGCCAGGGGCGACGCTGCCGACTGGGAAACTATATTCCATGTCTGAGGACGAATTGCAAGAACTCAGGGAGTTCATAGATCACAACTTGGAGCGGGGATTCATCCGAGAATCCAAAGCAGTGGGGGGCAGTCCCGTGTTTTTCGTGAAGAAGAAAGACACGCCCCAACGGAGACTCGTAGTTGATTACAGGATCATAAATTCCAGGACAAAGCCCACAGCATTCCCCATGCCCAAGATTGCTCGCGACGGTGAGGAAGGGACGGATCTTCACCAAATTGGATCTACGAGGGGCGTACAACCTTATACGCATGCGGGAGGGCGATGAGTGGAAGACGGCCATGTTTACGCCTCTAGGCACCTATGAGTATAGAGTTATGCCGTTTGGTCTCCAAAATGGCTCCCATTGTTTCCAAGCTTTCATGCAACACGTGTTAGCAGGCCTCCTCTACAAGAAGTGCGTATGCTTCCTAGACGACATCCTGATCTCGGAATCGCAGGAGGCTCACGAGAGAGACGTCAACGAGGTCCTGCAGAGACTGCAGGAGCACAGACTTTACGCCAAACTGGAGGAGTGCCAGTTCGATGTGACGGAGGTGGATTTCCTGGGCTACAAGCTGTCCGACAAGGGACTCGCCATGGACAGCGCCAAGGTCCGCTCGGTGTTGGACTGGAAGAGCCCGCGCAATCGGAAGGAGGTCCAGAAGTTCGTCGGCTTCGCCAACTTTTATCGCAAGTTCATCAAGGGGTTCGCGAATGAAACGGTGGCCATCACGGACACCCTCAGCTCCAAGATGAAGAAGTTCACCTGGACGGACCAGGCGGAACAGTCTTTTCGGAGATTCAAGCGTCTCTTTGCGTCCGAAGAGCAGCTGCTACACGTAAACCCCGGCAAACCGATGAGGGTTGAGACTGACGCACCAGACAGAGCGGTGGGGGCGGTCCTGTTGCAGCAAGATCCGCAAGGGAACTGGAGGCCCTGCGCATTCTACTCCAGGAAACTCAGCAAATCGGAGCAGAACTACACCATCTGGGACAGGGAGTTGCTGGCCATTCATGCAGCCTTCAAGGCGTGGCGGCACTTCCTCATCGGAGCCAGACACACTGTGCAGGTCCACACGGACCATAAGAACCTGGAGTACTGGCGCACGGCGCGGTTCCTGAACCAAAGACACATCTGCTGGGCGGAGTTCTTCGCGGATTTCGACTTCCGGATAGAATACATCCCGGGAGACAACAACGTCATGGCAGATGCACTATCCAGGAAACCGCACTATCTCGAGGAAGCGGCACCGGTGGCAGCCAAGCACATTTTCGCACTGACAGCGTGGGCATGCGCTTCAGCCACCGTGGACCTGGACGCAGTGCGTCGCGCGCGGCAGACGGATGCCTTCGCACAATCCAAGATGGAGGAGGTGCGAAGAGGCACAGCGAAGGACGACGAGTTCCAGATACGCGACGGACTGCTCACCCGCAAAGGGGCGCTCTACGTGCCGGGAGACGACCTCCGAGCGAAAGTCCTGCAGCAGTTGCATGACGCGCCCAGTGCTGGGCACTTCGGCAAGGACAAGATGGCGGAATTGGTGGCCAGGGACTTTTGGTGGCCCCAGATGAGGGGAGAAGTCGCGGATTACGTCTCTAGGTGTGACACATGCCAAAGGGCCAAGCCAGTGCACAGGAAGCCGGCGGGACTGCTGGAACCGCTACAGACGCCGCTCGAACCGTGGGAGAAAGTGGCACTGGACTTTGTCACAGATCTGCCCAGCTCGCGAGGCAAAACGGCGGTACTCGTGGTCGTATACCTGTTCATCAAGATGGCGCACTTCATTCCTTGCGCGAAGGTGGCCACAGTGGAACAGACCGCCAAGCTGTTCATAGACCACGTGTTCAGAGTTCACGGTTTGCCACGGTCCATCCTGTCCGACCGGGGCCGCCAATTCATCTCGAGCTTCTGGCAGAAGCTGCTGGGCATCCTGAACGTCAAGATCAACTTGGCGTCGGCACGACACCCGCAGACCAACGGACAAGCGGAGAGGGTCAACGCAGCAGTACCTGAGATGCTACGCGAATCAACAGCCCTCGACCTGGGTGCACTACCTACCGCTGGCCGAGTTTGCCTACAACAACACGAAGCACGGGTCTACAGGGGTGGCACCGTTCTTCGCCAACAATGGGCGGCATCCCAGAACCTTCCCGGGGTTAGAGACGAAGGGGGAGGGGGAGCCACCGAAGGAGGCGCCGATGGTCAGGGTGAGGGGGGTCCCAGGGGGGACACACCAGAGACAGGGGGCCAGCAGGGACTCCCAAAGCAGCAGCTGGAGATCAGGACCAGCTTCCCCACCAGAGCAGAGTGGGGGGGGGGAAGAGTCCCAGGTGTCACGTCCAGCTAGCCACCCCGAAGGGGGAAGCAGTGACAGGAGCAGTGAAACGGTCAGGAGAAAGGTTACCGGCTGGGCGCGCGCACCAAGTTCAAATGTACAGGTGCGCGGGACAGCAGAAAGCCCAGATCGGGAACCAGGTCCTAAAGCCCGCCGGAGGCAGGGGGAAGACTCAGGGGATTCAGCGTCAGAAGAGTCTAGGAAGTGCGAAACCCCAGCTGACAGGCGGACCCAGAGGAGGAAAGAGCAAAGGAAGAGGTGGAGCAAGGCTAGAGTCTTAAACTGGTGTCTGGGGGGAGGAGACTCAGACGGAGCTTCGGCGGTCTAGAGTCTCAGACGTAGAGCTGCACGCTGCTGATGTGAAAGGGAAACTGAACTTCAATAAAGACTTTTGTATATAACCACGAACTGGCGTTGGTCCTTTGTGAGCTGGGACCTCGGGCAGCTCTGACAGTAAGCTCCGTCTCACAATTTTATTTTATTTTTGCGAGCTCACGAAGATAGGTAACGATGACTACGGAGGAGAAGGTGGCAGCACTGCAAGAAGCAGTCACGAGGCTTTACGCAGAAGTAGAAACATCCAGAAAGAGAGAAGAGGAAGCAGAAGCGCGCTGCCGAGATCTGCAAACCAGGTGGGAACCTTTGGGCAAAGAGGGGCTGCCGGGACCCAAGCCGGAGGGAGTTGGCCTCGGGAAACGGGGGGGGGGCAGCATCGTAGCCCATTTCGACGGGAACCTGGAGCAGTATCCTAACTTCAGAGCAGACATAGTTTTCGCGCTCAATTTGCTTCGGAAAGACTTTAGAGATGAGGAGGAGAAAATGGGCTTCATAATAACTCATCTGCATAGGGAAACTAAATCGTGGCTGCGCAATTTATGGCGCGAAGATGATCCCGCCCTCCATGATTCAAAAGCTTTTATCGCGGCTATGGACTCTTGTTTTGAATCAACGGTTGATGTGGATGTGGCCAGGAGGGAAATGCACGGGTTGAAGCAAGGCAAAGCCACTGTGAGACAATATCACTCCCGCTTTTTTGCATTAGTTAATGTGCTGGGCTGGGAGAAGGACTCAGCTGCCGTGAGGGATCTGTTCTGGGAGGGGCTAAATGGAGCCGTGAAAGATGAGCTGGCAACGGGGGACAGGCCCAACAGTACCACAGAAGTCGTCCAGCGAGCGCTGGCGATGGGGGTGCGCCTGGAGGAACGCCCGTGGAGCAGGGATGACGGACGGATGGCACGCACGCCAGCCAGAACAACTCCCTTCCTGCCCAGAGAGACAGGACGCGCGCAATCCACGCCTCCACTGGGGGGGGGGGAGAAGAGCCGATGGAGATAGGTGGTGCTAGGGCTCAGACAGCGACCAGAGCCCAAACACCAGGAGCAGTCAAGACGAAGGCTCCTAGAGGGAACAGGAAGTGCTATATCTGCGACTGTGCACAGCACATGGCCAAAGAGTGTCCCCAGAGGATCCAGAAGCACACTGCAGCCTCAGCAACAGTAAAAGGAGCAGTTCAGCAGGGGGAACAGCTGCAGGGAAACGACGAAGCCTGGTTGGAGGCAGAGGCACTGGGACCCAGCCAGGCGAGTCAGTGAAGCAGTCCCCAGAGATTTTGCAGCCCACGGACCCCCTCCCACCCAAACCAGTGGTGCAACTCACCGCATCACTCCAGCTGCCAAATGGATTCACCCTGGAAGTCCCTATTACCATTGACTCTGGTAGTAATGTAGACTTTGTGGGGGTGGAGTTCATCAGGCAACATCACATAGCGCTCCTACCAGCCACGATGCCCCTGAACGTCGTCACGGTCGATGGCAGAGAGCTGCTGGGAGGGCAGGTGCTGCAGCAAACACTACCTATGGTGATGCAGATTGGAAATCACCGTGAAGTCATCAGCTTCAACGTCACCCACCTGTCGGACACGCCCATAGTGTTGGGCATGAGTTGGCTGGATAGGCACAGCCCGGCATTAGCGTGGTACCAGAGGCAATTGACCTTCTGCTCCTCCTACTGCGCAGAACACTGCATCCGGCCCAGCCAGGAAGCGGAGGGACAGGAGGAAGAACAGCAGCTGCACCTAGGCATGGTGCAGGCGGTGCCCGACAAGTACAAGGCATTTTTGGAGGTCTTCTGCGAGAAGGAAGCGGACAAGCTGCCTCCCCACCGGCCCTACGATTGCACGATTGACCTCCTACCGGGGGCGACGCTGCCGACTGGAAAACTGTATTCCATGTCTGAGGACGAACTGCAGGAGCTCAGGGAGTTCAAAGATCACAACTTGAAACGGGGATTCATCCGAGAATCCAAAGCAGTAGGGGGCAGTCCCGTGTTTTTCGTTAAGAAGAAGGACACGCCCCAACGCAGATTGCTAGTTGATTACAGGATCATAAATTCCAGGACAAAGCCCACAGCATTCCCCATGCCCAAGATTGACGACCTGCTCGCGACGGTGAGGAAGGGACGGATCTTCACCAAGTTGGATCTACGAGGGGCGTACAACCTTATACGCATGCAGGAGGGCGATGAGTGGAAGACGGCCATGTTTACGCCTCTAGGCACTTATGAATATAGAGTTATGCCATTTGGTCAGCAAAATGGCTCCCATTGTTTCCAAGCCTTCATGCACCACGTGTTAGCGGGCCTCCTCTACAAGAAGTGCGTATGCTTCCCAGACGACATCCTGATCTTTTCGGAATCGCAGGAGGCTCACGAGGGAGACGTCAAGGAGGTCCTGCAGAGACTACGGAAGCACAGACTTTACGCCAAACTGGAGAAGTGCCAGTTCGACGTGGCGGAGGTGGATTTCCTGGGCTACAAGCTGTTCATAGACCACGTGTTCAAAGTTCACGGCTTACCACGGTCCATCCTGTCCGACCGGGGGCGCCAATTCATCTCGAGCTTCTGGCAGAAGCTGCTGGGCATCCTGAACGTCAAGATCAACTTGGCGTCGGCACGACACCCGCAGACCAACGGACAAGCGGAGAGGGTCAACGCCATCATGCAGCAGTACCTGCGATGCTACGTGAATCAACAGCCCTCGACCTGGGTGGACTACCTGCCGTTGGCCGAGTTCGCCTACAACAACACGAAGCACGGGTCTACAGGGGTGACACCGTTCTTCGCCAACAATGGGCGGCATCCCAGAACCTTCCCGGGGTTAGAGACGAAGGGGGAGCACTTGGCAGCAGAGTTACAGGAGGTCCACGAGCAACTCCGCAGGACCTTGGAACTAGCAAAACACGCCTACAATGTGCAGGCAGACAGGCACAGGAGAGTCGGGGACGACATCCAGGTGGGGGATTGGGTCTGGTTAGCAGCCCAGGCAGTGCCGGCCAGAACATTAGCTAAGAAGAATCTCAAACACAAGCAGCTAGGGCCTTACCAAGTCGAGGTACAAATCAACCAAGTGGCCTTCCGGTTGACACTCCCGGAGGGCTCCAGAATGCACCCGGTATTTCATAGGTCAGTCCTCACACCCTACAAGGAACCCCACAGGTTTCAGGCGCCAGGGACCGCACCTCACCCACTCAGAAAGTCTACAATGGGGGAGGGGTCACCGAGGGCGGCGCCACTCAACGAGGTCACGGAGATTTTAGACTCGAGATGGGGGGAAGAGGGAGTTGAATATCTCCTCGCCAGGGAAGGCACCCCGGCCAGCTCCAACAGGTGGGTGCCGGACTATGCCTTGGAGGAGCACTACCTCAAAGACGAGTTCCATGCACCATTCCCGCACAGACCTATGCCGGCAGATTATTTTGACGACTGGCTTTTCACACCCACACTTTCAACCTGCACGTTCCAGGGGTTCTCATCCGCTGAGGAACCGGCGCCAGATACAAGCTCCCCGGAGGGATCGCTCTCGGGGTCTGCCACGGATCGCTCTTACTGGTGGGACACTCAACCAGAGGTGGGGTGGAGCAGGGAGCTGCTAAGAGGGCCCTGGCACGCAGCATCACCTGAGGTAACAGGGGGAGAGACGGACATGGACGTGTTGGGGGAGGACGTTGGGTTCGAACACGAACGCAGAGAGATGGAAGCAGAGGAGATCGACGTCGACGAGCCCATTACGGGCTGGCCGGATCCAACTGGTCGGCTGCACGCCAGGGGGAAGGAACTGTATCCAGCACTCACCCCCACAGCAATGGAGCACCCGGAACCCACACCAGAAGAGAGGGAGGGGGGAAGGGGGGGCTTCGAGGGGGGATGGATGTCAGGGGCTCAGGGACAGAGGCACAGGGGAGAGAGGAGATGGAGAGCGAAGGGGAAGGATCTGAGGGCAGCATAGGGGAGTATGACAGTGACCCGAGAGATTCCATGAGCTTCTCCAGCGAATCAGAAGATTCCCAGAAGGAGGCGCCGATGGTCAGGGCGAGGGGGGTCCCAGGGAGGACACACCAGAGACAGGGGCCAGCGGGGACTCCCAAAGCAACAGCTGGAGATCAGGACCAGCTTCCCCACCAGAGCAGAGTGGGGGGGGGGGGAAGAGTCCCAGGTGTCATGTCCAGCTAGCCACCCCGAAGGGGGAAGCAGTGACAGGAGCAGTGAAACGGTCAGGAGGAAGGTTACCGGCTGGGCGCGCGCGCCAAGTTCAAATGTACAGGCGCACGGGACAGCAGAAAGCCCAGATCGGGAACCAGGTCCTAAAGCCCGCCGGAGGCAGGGGGAAGACTCAGGGGATTCAGCGTCAGAAGAGTCTAGAAAGGGAGAAAACCCAGCTGACAGGCGGACCCAGCGGAGGAAACCGCAAAGGAAGAGGTGGAACAAGGCTAGGGTCTTAAACTGGTGTATTGGGGGAGGAGACTCAGACGGAGCTTCGGCGGTCTAGAGTCTCAGACGTAGAGCTGCACGCTGCTGATGTGAAAGGGAAACTGAACTTCAATAAAGACTTCTGTATATAACAACGGACTGGCGTTGGTCCTTTGTGAGCTGGGACCTCGGGCAGCTCTGACAGGTGCGAAAATGTGTTTGGCCGCCACCGGTGCCGCTTCCTCGAGATACTGCGGTTTCCTGGATAGTGCATCCGCCATGATGTTGTTGTCTCCCGGGATGTATTCTATCCTGAAGTCGAAATCCGCGAAGAACTCCGCCCAGCGGATATGTCTCTGGTTCAGGAACCGCGCCGTGCGCCAGTACTCCAGGTTCTTATGGTCCGTGTGGACCTGCACTGTGTGTCTGGCTCCGATGAGGAAGTGCCGCCATGCCTTGAAGGCTGCATGAATGGCCAGCAACTCCCTGTCCCAGATGGTGTAGTTCTGTTCCGACTTGCTGAGTTTCCGGGAGTAGAACGCGCAGGGCCTCCAGTTCCCTTGCGGATCTTGCTGCAACAAGACCGCCCCCACCGCTCTGTCTGATGCGTCAGTCTCAACCCTCATTGGTTTGCTGGGGTTTACGTGTAGCAGCTGTTCTTCGGACGCGAAGAGACGCTTGAGTCTCCGAAAAGACTGTTCCGCCTGGTCCGTCCAGGTGAACTTCTTCTTCTTGGAGCTGAGGGTGTCCGTGATGGCTGCCGTCTCCTTCGCGAACCCCTTGATGAACTTGCGGTAAAAGTTGGCGAAGCCGACGAACTTCTGGACCTCCTTCCGGCTGCGCGGGCTTTTCCAGTCCAACACAGAGCGGACCTTGGCGCTGTCCATGGCGAGTCCCTTGTCGTACAGCTTGTAGCCCAGGAAATCCACCTCCGTCACATCGAACTGGCACTTCTCCAGTTTGGCGTAAAGTCTGTGCTCCCTCAGTCTCTGCAGGACCTCCTTGACGTCTCCCTTGTGAGCCTCCTGCGATTCCGAGAAGATCAGGATGTCGTCTAGGAAGCATACGCACTTCTTGTAGAGGAGGCCCGCTAACACGTGGTGCATGAAGGCTTGGAAACAATGGGAGTCATTTTGCTGACCAAACGGCATAACTCTATATTCATAGGTGCCTAGAGGTGTAAACATGGCCGTCTTCCACTCATCGCCCTCCCACATGCGTATAAGGTTGTATGCCCCTCGTAGATCCAACTTGGTGAAGATCCGTCCCTTCCTCACCGTCGCGAGCAGGTCGTCAATCTTGGGCATGGGGAATGCTGTGGGCTTTGTCCTGGAATTTATGATCCTGTAATCAACTAGCAATCTGCGTTGGGGCGTGTCCTTCTTCTTAACGAAAAACACGGGACTGCCCCCTACTGCTTTGGATTCTCGGATGAATCCCCGTTTCAAGTTGTGATCTTTGAACTCCCTGAGCTCCTGCAGTTCGTCCTCAGACATGGAATACAGTTTTCCAGTCGGCAGCGTCGCCCCCGGCAGGAGGTCAATCGTGCAGTCGTAGGGCCGGTGGGGAGGCAGCTTGTCCGCTTCCTTCTCACAGAAGACCTCCAAAAACATCTTGTACTTGTTGGGCACCGCCTGCACCATGCCTAGGTGTAGCTGCTGTTCATCTTCTTGTCCCTCCTCTTCCTGGCCGGTTCGGATGCAGTGTTCTGCGCAGTAGGAGGAGCAGAAGGTCAATTGCCGCTGGTACCACGCTAATGCCGGGCTGTGCCTATCCAGCCAACTCATGCCCAACACTATGGGCGTGTCCGACAGGTGGGTGACGTTGAAGCTGATGACTTCGCGGTGATTTCCCATTTGCATCACCATAGGTGGTGTTTGCTGTACCACCTGTCCACCCAGCAGCTTCCTGCCATCGACCGTGACGACGTTTAGGGGCATCATAGCTGGTAGGAGCGCTATGCGATGTCGCTTGATGAAGTCCACCCCTACAAAGTCTGCATTACTACCAGAGTCAATGGTAATAGGAACTTCCAGGGTGAATCCATTTGGCAGCTGGAGTGATGCGGTGAGTTGCACCACTGGTTTGGGTGGGAGGGGGTCCGTGGGCTGCAAAATCTCTGGGGACTGCTTCACTGACTTGCCTGGCTGGGCCCCAGTGCCTCTGCTTCCAACCAGGCTTCATCATTTCCCTGTGGCTGTTCCCCCTGCTGAACTGCTCCCCTTACTGTTGCTGAGGCTGCAGTGTGCTTCTGGATCCTCTGGGGACACTCTTTGGCCATGTGCTGTGCACTGTCGCAGATATAACACTTCCTGTTCCCTCTAGGAGCCTTCGTCTTGACTGCTCCTGGTGTTTGGGCTCTGGTCGCTGTCTGAGCCCTAGCACCACCTATCTCCATCGGCTCTTCTCCCCCCCCCCCAGTGGAGGCGTGGATTGCGCGCGCCCTGTATATCGGGGTAGGAAGGGAGTTGTTCTGGCTGGTGTGCGTGCCATACGTCCCTCATCCCTGCTCCAAGGGCGTTCTTCCAGGCGCCCCCCTACTGCCAGCGCTCTCTGGACGACTTCTGTGGTGCTGTTGGATCTCTCCCCCCTCGCCAGCACATCTTTCACGGCCCCATTCAGCCCCTCCCAGAACAGATCCCTTACGGCAGCGGAGTCCTTCTCCCAGCCCAGCACATTAACTAATGCAAAAAAGCGGGAGTGATATTGTCTCACCATGGCTTTGCCCTGCTTCAGCCCATGCATTTCCCTCCTGGCCACATCCACATCAACCGTTGATTTAAAACAAGAGTCCATAGCCGCGATAAAAGCTTTTGAATCATGGAGGGCGGGATCATCTTCGTGCCCACTTTCTCCTCCTCATCTCTAAAGTCTTTCCGAAGCAAATTGAGCGCGAAAACTATGTCTGCTCTGAAGTTGGGATACTGCTGCAGGTTCCCGTCGAAATGGGCTACGATGCTGCCCCCCCCCCCCGTTTCCCGAGGCCAACTCCCTCCGGCTTGGGTCCTGGCAGCCCCTCTTTGCCCAAACGTTCCCACCTGGTTTGCAGATCTCGGCAGCGCGCTTCTGCTTCCTCTTCTCTCTGTCTGGAGGTTGCTACTTCTGCGTAAAGCCTCGTGACTGCTTCTTGCAGTGCCGTCACCTTCTCCTCAGTAGTCATCTTTGCCTATCTTCGTGAGCTCGCAAAAAAAATTTTTTTTGTCGAGACGGAGCTTACTGTCAGAGCTGCCCGAGGTCCCAGCTCACAAAGGACCAACGCCAGTTCGTTGTTATATACAAAAGTCTTTATTGAAGTTCAGTTTGTCTTTCACATCAGCAGCGTGCAGCTCTACGTCTGAAACTCTAGACGGCCGAAGCTCCGTCTGAGTCTCCTCCCCCCAGACACCAGTTTAAGACTCTAGCCTTGCTCCACCTCTTCCTCTGCTCTTTCCTCCTCGGGGTCCGCCTGTCAGCTGGGGTCTCGCCCTTCCTAGACTCTTCTGACGCTGAGTCCCCTGAGTCTTCCCCCTAGCTGGACTTTACCTCCCCTCCGTTCCCCCACTCTCCGATAGAGGCATGGTCAGTCTCGACTCATCTTCTCTCCCTGCTGGGGGAGAGGCTGGCCCTGACACCTGGGACTCTTCCCCCCCACTACGTTCTGGTGGGGAAGCTGGCCCTCATCTCCAGCTGCTGCTTTGGGAGTCCCCGCTGGCCCCCCTTGCCCTGACCATCAGCGCCTCCTTCTGGGAATCTTCTGATTCACTGGAGAAGCTCATGGAATCTCTCGGGTCACTGCCATACTCCCCTACGCTGCTCTCCGATTCTTCCCCTTCGCTCTCCATCTCCTCTCTCCCCTGTGCCTCTGTCCCTGATCCCCTGACAAGACCGCTTTCCTGAGCCCCTGACACCATCTTTTCGCTTCTATATGCGTAGAAAGAAGACGAATAAGCTTTGATTGGACTTTTTTCAATTCGCATGGTGTTATTTGGGTGTGCGCCAGAATCACACCAAAACCAAAGCAAAAAGGTGTTTTGGGTTCCTTCTACATAAAAAGAAGATGATAAAGCTGTGATTGGGCTTATTTCAAATTGGTGTTTTTGGGGTTAGAATGCACATTCAACCAAAAATCGCAGAGTGACATCTTTGTTATCAGCCCAAATCAAGCAAAGTTGTCTTGGTTCCATCTCAATAGAAAAAGGATGATTAAGCTTCGAATAAGCTCTTTCGGTGTTCATTCACCCACGCAAAGCGGTGTATTACACGCAAAACGGTGTAATAAGCTCAAACAGGTTGTTTGGGCTTCAAAGTACATAGAAAGAATAATCTTGGATTGCACTTATTTCAAGTTGTGTTTTTTGATGTTTATGCACATTGACGCAGAAATCGCAAAGTGTGTGCAATGAGACCAAAATAACACAACACAATCTTTTCGCTTCTATAACCGTAGAAAGAAGCTTCGATTGGACTTTTTTCAATTCGCATGGTGTTATTTGGGTGTGCGCCAGAATCACTCCAAAACCAAAGCAAAAAGGTGTTTTGGGTTCCTTCTACATAAAAAGAAGATGATAAAGCTGTGATTGGGCTTATTTCAAATTGGTGTTTTTGGGGTTAGAATGCACATTCACCCAAAAATCGCAGAGTGACATGTTTGTTACCAGCGGAAATCAAGCATAGGTGTTTTGGTTCCATCGCAAAGGACGAATAAGCTTCAAATGCTCTTTCGGTGTTCATTCACCCACAAATAGCAAAGCGGTGTAATAAGACTAAACAAAGCCAGACAGGTTGTTTTGGTTTCGAACTACATAGAAAAAAGAATCTTGGATTGCACTTACTTCATGTCGTGTTCTTTGCTGTTAATGCACATTGACGCAGAAATTGCAAAGTGTGTGCAATGAGACCAAAATAACACAACACCATCTTTTTGCTTCCATATGCATAGAAAGAAGACGAATAAGCTTTGATTGGGCTTTTTTCAATTCGCATGGTTTTATTTGGGTGTGCGCCAGAATCACACCAAAACCAAAGCAAAAAGGTGTTTTGGGTTCCATCTACATAAAAAGAAGATAATAAAGCTCTGATTGGGCTTATTTCAAGTTGGTGTTTTTGGGGTTAGAATGCACATTCACCCAAAAATCGCAGAGTGACATGTTTGTTACCAGCCCAAATCAAGCATAGGTAAACATATGGTAACATCTCAATAAAAAAAGGACGAATAAGCTTCGATTGCCATTTCGGTGTTCATTCACCCACAAATAGCAAAGTGAAGTGTACTAAGCCTAAGCAAAGCCAATCAGGTTGTTTTGGTTTCCAACTAAGTAGAAAGAAGAATCTTGGATTGCACTTATTTCACATTGACGCAGAAATCGCAAAGTGTGTGCAATGAGACCAAAATAATACAACACCATCTTTTCGCTTCTATATGCGTAGAAAGAAGACGAATAAGCTTTGATTGGACTTTTTTCAATTCGCATGGTGTTATTTGGGTGTGCTCCAGAATCACCCCAAAGGAAAGCAAAAAGATCTTTTGGGTTCCATCTACATAAAAAGAAGATGATAAAACTCTGATTGTGCTTATTTCAAATTGGTGTTTTGGGGGTTAGAATGTACATTCAACCAAAAATCGCAGAGTGACATGTTTGTTATCAGCCCAAATCAAGCAAAGGTGTTCCATCTCACTAGAAAAAGGATGAATAAGCTTCAATTTCTCTTTCGGTGTTCATTCACCCACAAATAGCAAAGCGGTGTAATAAGACTAAACAAAGCCAAACAGGTTGTTTTGGTTTCGAGCTACATAGATAAATGAATCTTGGATTGTGCTTACGTCATGTCATGTTCTTTGCGTGTTGAGTCCCACAATGCCACCCCCCAAAAAATTCACACTTCACACATCAATTTTTGTTTAAGGTTTTGGGCATAATTTTGGCCACAACTTTATTCAAAATACAAAAAATGTGAGTGGTTGCTTAGGCATTGGTTATGACTATCTGTCCATGCCCAGGGACAGAGCTGACTTCCGGATTCCAGCGGAAGCCAGCGTGGGAAACAAGTATTGGGTGAGAAAATGAAGCTGGATATCAGTCCCTCACTTCTCACCCTTATGTTCCTGTGGGGCTTGCGCGGCCCAAGTCCGATGCCAGGGACAAGGATGAAAAGAATGGCAAGCCCCTGGATTCCTTTAACGGAATTCCCTTTCCGCATCATTTGGAGGGATAGGCACTTACCCCTCCAAGCACCAATTTAACCAATGCCTAACCGCCAACCTTACAAGTTGTGACGATTTGCTACACAGTAGGCAAAAACCAAATGGCACCAGCCAATCAGCCAAATGGCAAAATTCCTACCAGGCCCCCGCTCCAAGGCGGACGACCCCATGACAGGCATAGCAAGGTCAAGCGGTCAAGAAAAAACCACCCTATTAAAGGGAGGGAGGGCGGGTGATCCGGTGCAAAACGGCCAAGAGGACGTCCAACGTCTGGCCCCTGTATTTAAAGACTCTGACCCTTCCTCCAAATTGGCAACAATCAAAACTCCCCAGCAACCCAGTTTTAACCACTTAAAGGCTTGGGTTCCTCACCAAATCTGCCCAGTAACGGCAGGGTGGCTTGTTCCCCCAACAGCAACACGTGCTCTCTGTTAGGGAGAACACGCTTTGCGTGTTGAGTCCCACAATGCCACCCCCAAAAAAATTCACTTCACGCATCAATTTTTGTTTAAGGTTTTTGGCATAATTTTGGCCACAACTTTATTCAAAATACAAAAAATGTGAGTGGTTGCTTAGGCATTGGTTATGACTATCTGTCCATGCCCAGGGACAGAGCTGACTTCCGGATTCCAGCGGAAGCCAGCGTGGGAAACAAGTATTGGGTGAGAAAATGAAGCTGGGTATCAGTCCCTCACTTCTCACCCTCATGTTCCTGTGGGGCTTGCACGGCCCAAGTCCGATGCCAGGGACAAGGATGAAAAGAATGGCAAGCCCCTGGATTCCTTTAACGGAATTCCCTTTCCGCATCATTTGGAGGGATAGGCACTTACCCCTCCAAGCACCAATTTAACCAATGCCTAACCGCCATGGAGCCCACAGCTCACCGCCAAACCACTCACAGACCCAACCAAGCCCTCAGCTTGGCCACCACTGCACCCAGCCAAGGCTCATTCCCTGAGGCAGAAAGATGCGCGCCATCAGCTCTGAAAAAGGATGCAGCCTGAAAAAGAATCTCAGGATGGGAAATCACATCTCCACCCAGCTCAAAAATCTTTTTAGACACAGCAGAATTGATGCGCTTCCTGGCCCTTTCAGTGGCAGCTGGGCAACGACTACCCTTCCAAACACGTCGTTGCAAAAGCTTTGACCAAAATATTTTTGCTGTTGGCACCACTGCCCGCAGCTTCTCCAGGTCACCCAAAATTGCAGCACGTAGTGAAAAAACAGTCCATGGAAACCAGGTCGTTCTCACCCAGCTGCACCCCAACAGCAGTGGGTGGCCCTTCCAGCAGCACCTGCCTCCAAATCAGCGGCAGGAATTCTGGCCGGCGCATTCCCCGTCTGGACAGCCAAGGCAACTGCACATGTGGAGGAAGGCTGAGACGCGGTCCCAAACCGGACTGCCGTGCACTGATGCCAGCCCAATGCATGATGCTGTGCCCCACCATCCAGATGCGGACAGCTGCTAAACCTAAGATAAAACAAGCAAAAATTGTAAGACACCAATAATGTTAACGAACATAACCTTTGAATGCATTCGATTTCCAATGACCTGTATTTTAATTCCACTGCCTTATTAACACATTTTCCGGCCTTCTTGGTGGTAGTTTGTCTAGGCATTGGTTCCCAACTAGCTGCACCTGACCTCAGCAGGGCAGCACTGACGAATGGGCCCCACCATATCGTCAGTACCAGCAAACATTGTGGGGGAGCAATGTATCCCAAGGTAATCGCATCCCGCCAGGTGTCGTTCCCCATAGGGGAAAGATGCACCCCATCTGCCCTAAAGAGAGCAACAGCCTTGAAGAAAAATAGCATGGTGCAATATTACAGAACCACCTAAAGCAAGGACCTATTTTATTTTATTTTATTTGTTATTTTATTTTATTTTATTTACTTTATTTATTTATTTTATTCTATTGTCCACCGCCTTATTAACATGCTTTTTGGCCTGCTCGGTGGTAGTTTGTCTAGGCATTGGTTCCCGACTAGCTGCACCTGACCACAGCAGGGCAGCACTGACGAATGGGCCCCACCATATCGTCAGTACAAATAAATAGCGTGGGGGAGCAATGAACCAGGATCAGACTCAAGCTGATCCCCAAATGCTCCCAGGGACTCTTGCATGGCCCTACCCCTCGAAAGGGGTCGACAAAAGCATGGTGAATCCTTGGATTCCCTTAATGGAATATCTTTGCGCATTGGAGGGGACAGGTGCTCCAACCCCCCCTCCAGACCACCTTGAACCAATGCCTTAAATTATTTGAGTCCAGGGAGAGTTGCCATCAACTCAATCCAAGCCCTCTTGCATGCAGGAATGCAAACTTATGCTGGAGGAAGACAGCAAACATTCTCGCCCAGCTGTACCACCAGCACTGCGGGAGGACCTGCACAGGTCACACTCGACCGCACCTGTCAGGGCTGCCTCAGGTCTCAGCTCACAAAAGACCAACGCCAAGCTCTTCTTATATACAAGGATGTTTATTGCAGTTCATTATTGGTTCCACAACCGAGGCGTGCAGCCCCGTGTCTCTTTCTCCTAGACATTAGAAGTCCCCTCTGAATTGGTCCCTCCCCTACACCAGTTTAATAAGCTAACGCTGCTCCACCTCTTTCTCTCTTTCCTTTTCCGCAGGGTCTTTCTGCCCGTCGGGGTTCCTCCCCTCCTGCTTTCTCCGGAAGCGGAGTCTCCAGACTGCTCCTGCCCCCTCCTGCGGGCTTTGGGTCCTAGCCCCTCCTCTTCCGGGCTCCCTGTTCTCCCGCGCTCCTCCTCATTTGAACTTGGCGTGCGCGCCCAACTTCTGACCTTCCTTTTGACAGTTATGCTACTCCCCTCACTGCCTTCCTCCCCTTCCGGGAGAACGGCTTGCTCTGATCCCTCCCCTTTCTCTGTCGCCGGAGCTGCTCCCTCTGACACACTGGAACCTCCCCCTCCCTCGCTGCGCTCTGGTGGGGAGGCTGGCCCTGATTCCCAGCTGCCGCTTTGGGGTCCCCTGCTGGCCCCCCGCTCCTGACACTTTCCCCCTGGGGCTCCCCTTGCCCTTACCACAGGCGCCCCTTTCTGGGAATCCTCTGATTCGCTGGAGAGACTCATGGAATCCCCTGCGTCATTGCTATCCTCTTCCTCGCTCTCCTGGGATTCCTCTCCATCGCTCTCCATTTCCTGCCTTCCCTGTGCCTCTGTCCCTGTACCCCTGACAGCACCAAAGGAAGGATCTCCTCCCAAAGCATTCCCCATCTGGGCATCCAGTATATGTTCTCATGGGCAGGAAGACTGAGATGGCGCCCCAGTCCAAACTCGTCAACATGCTTGCCAGCCTAGTGTACAATGCTGTGGCCCAAATGTGCACAGCTGCTCCTATGAAAAAAGGAAATAACAGACAAGCATCAGCACAGACATCGTTGTGACACTTCCTGATATAACCCTTGTCAGCGTCAGACTTCCAATGACCCGTATTCACAATCCTGTCTACTGACAGGCCCCCAGTGTGCAGCCTTTGCAGCAGTACCTAATTGTAAGGAATGAGGCGTGTTCAGCGGTAAGCAAGCCGCAGGCCGTAATAACTGGTGCACGACGTAAGCACATTGATGCCTGGCTAACGGGAACCCATTTTCATGCACTAGGAGTGGGCCAGCCCCCAGGGAATGAAAAGCCAAATATTCTGTTATCCGTAACCGGGCAAGGGCCCTCCTCACCTGTGGCGGGAAGCCTGATTGTGGCACTCCTGCCCACTAAGTCTGTTTTAGAGTTCCCAACTCTAATGACAAGCTCCAAAGGATAAGGAAAAGTCCTGAAGCAATAAGCCTCCAGACTCAGCCCCGTGCTGGCTCCAACAACCATTTTCCCAACCCTCAGTGCGAAAATGCAATGGACTACTGAAAGGAGTCTCGCCTTGATCTTTAACCAGCAGACAAGTTTTAACTTGTTGCAGATACTGCATAGGTAAAAATTGACCGACTTCCTGCCCACTGTCCTATGAGGTTGGAGCCTATTCCAACCTTCCAAGGCCCTGCGCACTACAAACTTTATACAAGGGTCTCTGAAAAATAAAGCTTCAGTGTAACAGACATTGCAGCGGACTTAGTTCTGATAGTTATAACCGCATGCCCAATCTGCAGCAGATGGACCAAATACTGCGAATCTGCTCAGAGGATGGGGGCCAGTTCATCTGAATGGCCGAGGACTGCCAGCTTAAGGCTAAGAAATCCATCCAGGCCTTCCCATAAGAGCTAAAAGCAGAAGGGGAAATGGAAGCTGCTGCTCTCTGTAATTACTAATTGTTGTCAAAATGCCACAGGTGGTCTGGAAAAGTCTGGCAATAGCTGAGTCTGGAGCCCAGGATCTGAAGCGCTTCATCTGAAAATGGGATAGAGTGTCAGCGACATCATAGAGGATCCTGTAATTTGGAGAGTAGAAATCACAATATTAAACCTTAAGCGGCGCAGCTCGAAAGCATGAACGGAGGGGCGGAGACTGTGCTAGAGCATGAGGACTGTTTTGCCAAGACACTCACCACTACCTGGTTATGAGACCAAAAGCAGATCCGATGGTCACTGAACTCCTCGGGCCACATGCGAACTGCTACTACAATGGGGAAAACTCAAGAAAAGTTATGTCACATGATTGCCTCACCACACCGGGCTTGAGGCCATAGCTTTGCACACCAGCAGCCCTTGAAATAAAAACCAAAGGGCAAAGATCCAGCAGCACCAGCATGAACCTGAAAATCCCTGTGCGGGTTCAAGGTATCCTGCCATGGCGAACTACTATTGCATACATTCAGGAATTGCTACCATGGCCTGATATCTGCCTTCACCACACTTGGTAGGCGTACACAAAGGTAAGGGGACCTCAGGCCGCAGGCAGCCTGGCCTAGTGGGAAGATTAGTTAAGTGACCCAGCAAGATCGGATCTGATGAAGCATCACTTGCTACAGAAGAAGTATTACAAAATAACTTCCTTCAAGGCAGACAGCTTCTCCATATGCAAGTGGTATGTTTTAGCAACGATATCCAACTGGATCCCTAAATAAAATGGGAATATGGGCAAAAGGTATTGAGCTATTGCTTGCCAGCTTCCAGCCCCCGCTTGGGCAGGGGGCATCTTGTGCTGCCATGATGATATGTAAATTTACAGGGCCGACGCTGGCCAGAACCCTTAAAGAAGTCCCGACAAAGCTGCCGCCGAGCCAGCTTCCTTTTCAGACACACACTCTGTGCAATGCAAAAACATACTCCATGCAGTGCACACACTCCATGCAATGCAACTACACACTCTGTGCAATGCACACACAAACCCTCCGTGCAATGCAACTACACACTCCGTGCAATGCAAAACACACTCCCTGCAATGCACACACACTCCCTGCAATGCACCTACACTCCATGCAATGCAACTAAACACTCTGTGCAATGCAAAACACACTCCCTGCAATGCACACACTCCGTGCAATGCACCAACACTCCATGCAATGCACCGACACTCCGTGCAATGCAACTACACACTCCGTGCAATGCACACACACTCCGAGCAATGCAAAAAACACACTCTGTGCAATGCAACTACACCCTCCATGCAATGCACACACACACTCCGTGCAATGCAACTACACACTCTGTGCAATGCACACACAAACCCTCCGTGCAATGCAACTACACACTCCCTGCAATGCACACACACTCCCTGCAATGCAACTACACTCCATGCAATGCAACTAAACACTCCGTGCAATGCAAAACACACTCCCTGCAATGCACACACTCCGTGCAATGCACCTACACTCCGTGCAATGCAACTACACACTCCGTGCAATGCAACTACACACTCCGTGCAATGCAAAACACACTCCCTGCAATGCACACACACTCCCTGCAATGCAACTACACTCCATGCAATGCAACTACACACTCCGTGCAATGCAAAACACACTCCCTGCAATGCACACACATTCCCTGCAATGCAATGCAACTACACTACATGCAATGCAACTACACACTCCCTGCAATGCACACACTCCGTGCAATGCAACAACACTCCATGCAGTGCACACACTCCATGCAATGCAACTACACACTCTGTGCAATGCAAAACACACTCCCTGCAATGCACACACACTCCCTGCAATGCAATGCAACTACACTCCCTGCAATGCAACTACACACTCCCTGCAATGCACACACTCTGTGCAATGCAAAAACATACTCCATGCAGTGCACACACTCCATGCAATGCAACTACACACTCTGTGCAATGCACACACAAACCCTCCGTGCAATGCAACTACACACTCCGTGCAATGCAAAACACACTCCCTGCAATGCACACACACTCCCTGCAATGCAACTACACTCCATGCAATGCAACTAAACACTCTGTGCAATGCAAAACACACTCCCTGCAATGCACACACTCCGTGCAATGCACCAACACTCCATGCAATGCACCGACACTCCGTGCAATGCAACTACACACTCCGTGCAATGCACACACACTCCGAGCAATGCAAAAAACACACTCTGTGCAATGCAACTACACCCTCCATGCAATGCACACACACACTCCGTGCAATGCAAAAAACACACTCTGTGCAATGCAACTACACCCTCCATGCAATGCACACACACACTCCATGCAATGCACACACACACTCCGTGCAATGCAACTACACACTCCGTGCAATGCAAAACACACTCCCTGCAATGCACACACACTCCGTGCAATGCACCAACACTCCGTGCAATGCAACTACACACTCCGTGCACTGCACACACCATCCTTTCAATGCAACTACACACTCCGTGCAATGCACACACACTCCGTGCAATGCAAAAAACACACTCTGTGCAATGCAACTACATACTCCGTGCAATGCACACACACACACCTTCCGTGCAATACAACCACACCTTCCGTACAATGCAACAACACACTCCGTGCAATGCAACTACACCCTCCATGCAATGCACACACACCCTCCATGCAATGCACACAACGCTCCGTGCAATGCAACTGCAAATCTCTCATGCAATGCAATGCAATTGCAGCCCATGCAGCGCCGTGCCCTGCAACGCACAGAGCAAACTGCAATGCGGGCACGCAAAGGTGCTTTCTCCCACTTGCATATTGCAAACGTGGCGCCCGTTACATCCCTCGCAGTGAGGTAATCACCAAAAGGACTTAAGTGTCCAGGTAGAGCAATGGGGGAGCATGCAGCTGTCCCATACAGGGACCAATCCTGCAGCCCAGGCATTACCAGCACTATGCGCTGACCCAGTGAAACCAATGCTTTATGGACCACATGGGGACACTATTCAGGCCGGAAACGCTTCCAGGCCATCGAATTCCAGGGCAAAGCCCTAGGATCACCTGCTAGGCCAGGCATAAATGTTTCCAGTGAAATAGCAGAGTTGAGGTAGCCCACCGCTTGTCCAGGTACCCCTGCTTGCCCTTTTAGAGGGAAGCACCCCTTCAAGAAACCCAAAGTTCTTTTATCACAAATGGGCCGAACTGCCCAGCAACAGAATAGCCCAAAAGGAGCAGTTTGTTTTGTTATAACAATGGCTAAGAGGGGGATATGAACCCTGTCTCCCAGGTCCTAGTCCTACACTTTAGCCACTAAGCTGAGGCATCCAATCATAGCCTGCATTTTTATCTAAAGGGAGATGGGAAAGGTTTCTCTCAATATTTTCTGTGCTTTGTATTCTGTACCTAAGAAAGGTTGCTCTCAAATACTATCTGCAGTAAATTCCTGTGCTAATCCTGTGCTAATCTTACTTCTGCAAATTTTGGCCAGACAGTTAGCACACCGCCAGTGACTGTTTGCTAAATTTGGCTGGCAGGACAAAAGTCCATTTCCTGCCTTGCTGGCTAGCAGAAGCTGCTACTGTAAGCAATAACCAACCAGACCTGCTGCTAAAGAGGCCCCCTTTTCCTGTCTTATGCTTACTAATGCAAGAATGAGAAAAGACACGTGTATGAAGGAGAGGGGAGGGAGTGCTTGGTTAGCAGAAAGACAGGAATGTTTAGCAAGCAATAAAATGTGTTTAGCAAGCAATATGGATGTTCCATATAGGGGAATAAGTTGAACATTTGCTAGCCGATTGGGGAAGTCTGGGGAAGGTGTGGGAGGGGGAAGAGTGTTCAGAAAAGTATAAGAAAGTCTGCTGAAGTGTCTTGCTCTACAGCCAGTGTATTTTCAGGAGCGATCCAGCTGGTTGTCTCTGTGTACAGAATGTCTCTGTGCACAGATTTCAATAAACTCTTTTTCTCCAAAGAAGATTTTGCTTTCCTGGTACTTTTGTTCCCTCCAAGGTCCGGGGATGGCGTGGCTAATGGATCCCTAGGTAAATAAGGCTTCATATCAAGGCTTATAGTTTGATTGGGGTCTGTATTTTTAAATGAGCTTAAAGATTTCCAAATGTTTTAGAAGTACTTTGGCAAGATGTTTATCCTCCTGGACAAGGGGGCCCCCTGATTTATAGCAGAAAACAATTCTCAAAGTCATAAAAAGGGAATTACAGGCTGAAGACCAAGGCTACACTGACCCTACATAATTAATAGTTGGTAAACAGTAAAATAAAACCATGTGCCTTAAACTTGAGCCATATCTTTCTAAGGTTAAAGGCCAAGAGTAAATGGAAAAGAAAACAACTGGCTGAGAAGGGAAGTGTAAATAGAAGAAAAGGCTTTTATTTTGAGGCTGTAAACTGGTCCATCCTTTCCTTTGAGAAGGTTTATTCTTCTAAAAAGCTATCTATGATAAAGTATGAAATATACTGGCTTAAATATAATTATGCAAAGGATCTAGAAAGAAAGAAATGTTAAATTCTTATTTCATAGAGTCATATTGCTGTAGGAGACCAGGGGGGCAGATGAGCCCAGCCCCCTGCCAGACAGGAGACGTCATCGAGCACTCCTGATATATGGTTGTCAGGCCTTGGTTTAAAGACCTCCAAAAAGGAGATATTTCATTGGTGATGCATGAGAATGTGAACCCAAGATCCCTGACATCTGTCTAAGATAAAAATTTAAAACTATTAACCATCTGTTTTGGAGGGCAATAGGGCAAGGAGGGCAAGAGGTGAGCTGGTAATTAAGGTTCCTTGTTGAGACAAATGTAAGATATATGACTACTTATTTGTCATTTATAGATAGAAGAATATATAGCTTTTTGTATCCCATAAAAGGCAATAGGAAATGGGTGTATCTTTTAGGATTGGTTATAGCAATCAGCCAATAGGAAATTCAACCAGGCTGATTGGACAGAGGCAGCCAAAGGAGGAGCAAGGGGCCTGGGCTGAGGGAATATAAGTGCTGGCCATAATGGCAGGAGCCCAGGCCAGAGCTTGGTAACCATATACCACTGTGCCTCTCATTTATTTGTCTGACAAATAAATTATTATTTTAATTTCTCTATTGCTGCGTTGAATATTTCATTCCAGCTAAGCGTTAACCACAAGCAGGGTGCTACATTTTATGGTGCCGTGACTCGGATAAGTGGTCTGCTGGAACGCAGCCCCTTCGCCTTACTGGGCAGGGTACAAGAGAGAGGACCACTCTTTGCCTACCCAGCGCGCACTGGAAAGTCTTTTTCCAGGGGAACGCAGAAGTCTCGTCTGTCTGATACCCTGCCCACCGACGGCGACGGACCGGGGGGAACCAGAGAAATAAACAGGCAACCAACTAAGGGTAAGTGCACTAAGGGGTTTTTGGCCCTCCAATTAATTGGGAGGAAGAGAAGTCTTGATCAAACTTCTGCGTCTCAGTAAAGGGGAACTGAGTACGCTAGGTGGTTGGGTACATCAGATGGTGATCTGGTGTAGGGAAAGGGAAAGGTTGGGAGGTAGAGTGTGTGGTGAAGTATCCAAGGCATTGTATGTGTGAGAAAGTACAATTTGTAGCTGACCTGAGTGTGGAGTGGGTAGTACTTCGGTTCCCGGTAAGGCGACTTCACCGGGCAAGGAATCTCACGAAGCGTGTGTGTGAGTGACTGAGTGGATACTTCACAGGGCCATACAATGGGAGTTGGGGGTTCAAAAGGAGAAAATACACCTCTTGAATGTATGTTAAATAATTTTAAGAAAGCCTTCTCAGGGGCGTATGGAGTTAAAATGACGCCAGAGCGCCTGAGAACGTTATGTGAATTAGAGTGGCCGAAGCAAAATACTGAATGGCCATCTCAAGGAACCTTTGATATAAATTTAGTAAGCAAACTTTGGTCTAACATCGCCAAAGAAGCTGGAGGGTGCCCAGAACAATTTTCATATATAGATTCTTGGCTGAGCACATTAAATAAAAATCCTCCATGGATAAGGGAATGCAAAGTCAAACGATGCAAATTATTGGCTGTAAAAGCCGAAGCTAGGAAAGGAATCTTGCCAAATAAACTCAAACCCATTTTTGAGGGACCAGAGGAAGAGCTGCTTCCACCTCCACCCTATGCTCCACATCGAGGGGAGCCTAATCCAAACACTCCACCAGTCGTAACCCCAAGGCAAGAAAGTGGAATGAATAATGGGGCTGGAGTCACAGAACTTGATTCCTTGATAGATTATGATAAATATCTTCAGGAGGCATTGGAGGCCTATAATAAAGCCCAAGCAGAAGTGGTTATTCCACCTGTGAGTCCCAGTAGAACTCCATCTACAGTCTCTTTTAGTGGAACAACTGATTGCCTACCCCAAACCCCTGTACATCCAAGTCCTAGAGAATTATTACAGAAGTTACAGGGAGACCTTAATCGGTCAGCAAGCAATACAGCCAGGCGTATAAGGCTGCTAAAAGAACGCCTTGGGACAAATACCATCCCCTATGATTTGAGGCCCTTAGAGCAAAGCGAAGAGAAAGGTCATGTAGTAGCCCCTCTCAGAAGAGTATTTGATGCACTTGAGGAGCCTGTGCTGGTTAACGGGCAACTCGGACCACGGCCACCTCGAACTTCGACCCTCCAGTACATTCCATTCACAACTACGGATCTGATGAATTGGAAAACACACACCCCATCTTTTGCAGAAAAACCTCAGGCTATGATGGACTTGGTGACTTCAATAATAAATACTCATAGTCCTACTTGGACAGATTGCCGCCAGCTCCTGAATACTCTGTTCACCACTGAAGAAAGGAGAGACATAATTGAAAAGGCACAGATATATTTGCGTGAGCAGGCCAGAGTGGGAAATATTTTTAATATTGACCGTCATCTCCAAGACAACTTTCCCTTGGAAGATCCTAATTGGGATCCAAACAATGCAATTCACCTGGCCAGACTTACCACCTACCGCCAGACGCTTGTGCAAGGTATCCGCAGGGCATGCCAGAAGCCCACTAATATGTCTAAAGTCTCAGAAGTAGAACAGAAACCAAATGAGAGTCCAGGAGACTTTTTAGAGAGGCTGCAGGAAGCCTATCGTATATGGACTCCTTTTGACCCTGAAGCCCCTGAAAACAGCAGAATGATTACTGCTACATTTGTGGCCCAGTGCGCTTCTGACATTCGTAAGAAAATTCAGAAATCAGAAGGATGGGAAGGGATGCTGATGAGCCAAATTATGGCCATTGCACGCCGAGTTTATCGGAATAGGGATGAGGCTGAGAAGCAAGAGAAGAAGAAGTGGCAGAAGGAAAAGATGGTGATGTTAGCCACAGCAGTGAAGCAAGACTACCGCCCCTTAAATGGAGGGAGAGGGCGGGGAAGGAATCCACCACTGGGAAGGAATCAATGTGCGAATTGCAAGAAGGAGGGTCATTGGAAGCGGGAATGTCCTGAACCCCTGAGGTTGGAAGAAGTACGCCCAGGCCCAGGCCCAGGCCCAGGCTCCGGCCCAAGAAACCAGGGACGGGGACGGGGAATGATCCGAGATGGAAGATATCAGAGACCTGGACAAGGACGGAGTAGGGACAATGTCATTGGACTGGCAGAGGAGGATTTTACCCAAGACTAGGAACGACCGGACTCCATAAAGTTAGGCTTCCAGGAGCCCACGGTCACGATTCAATTAGGGAGCCATTTAATAGACTTTATGATTGATACTGGGGCTGAATACTCAGTACTCCCACAACTATTGCAGAAGAAGGCATCCAAAAGTGTAGTCATTAAAAGTGCCACTGGTCAGTCAGCTAAGAGGTCTTTCCTCCAACCTTTGGAATGCCAGATTGGGGGACATCGTTTAACCCATCAGTTTTTGTATATACCTGAGTGTCCAATACCTCTCTTAGGTAGAGATATGCTGTCCAAATTGCAGGCCCAAATCACCTTCACTCCTCGAGGTCCAGAAATGAAACTGCCATCAAAGGCAGCAGGAATAATTTCCCTCTCAGTACCTAAGGAACAATCATGGCGCCTAATGTCAGCCCTGCAAGTCCAACCCACATTGGATACAGAGTTAAACAAGCTCCTCCGAACCCTACAGGTGCCACCAGGAGTATGGGCCGAAAAAAGCCCACCAGGAATGGCTAAGAATATAGCTCCAATTGTAGTAACCCTAAAACCTATGGCTACCCCTGTATCTGTAAAGCAATATCCTTTACCCCGGCGAGCAGCAGAGGGCATCCAGAAACATTTGGACCGCCTATTAAAATATGGTCTGCTTAAGCCCTGCCAATCAGAATGGAACACACCTCTATTGCCTGTTCGGAAACCTGGGACAGATGAATACAGGCCAGTACAGGACTTGAGGCTCGTAAACCAGGCTATCGAGACCTTGCACCCAAATGTACCAAACCCATATACCCTGCTGAGTTTGATCCCACCAGAAGCAACATTTTTTACTGTATTGGACTTGAAAGATGCATTCTTCTGTTGCTGGCTGGCACCACAGAGCCAACCTATATTTGCCTTCCAGTGGGAAGACCCTTTAACAGGAACAAAAGGCCAGCTAACCTGGACGAGATTGCCCCAGGGATTCAAAAATTCCCCAACTTTATTTGGCACTGCCTTGGCGAAGGATCTAACAAGTTACCCCTCAATACCTGGAGAAAAGGTGGTTCTGCAATATGTAGATGACCTTATACTAGCAGCAAAGGATTTTGATACCTGTAAAGAAGGGACAGAGGAACTGCTCCACTTGCTCTGGGAAGCTGGCTACCGAGTTTCCCAGAAAAAGGCACAGTTATGTTTAGAAAAGGTCAAATATTTGGGCTTTGACATCTCACACCAACAACGAGCATTGAGGCCAGAGAGGAAAGAAGCTATTTGCCTTATCAAGGAACCTACCACAAGGAAACAACTCAGAGGATTCTTGGGAACAGCAGGGTTTTGTAGACTATGGATACCTGATTTCAGCAGTCTGGCCAAGCCCTTACATGAAAGCACTCGAGGTGCAGAAAAGGACCCATTCGTATGGGGACCTGAGCAGCAACAAGCCTTTTTAGTTATCAAACAACGACTTATGGAGGCCCCAGCCCTTGGACTGCCTAATTCGGAAAAACCCTTTCAGCTGTATGTACATGAACAGAATGGGATTGCAGCGGCAGTCCTGACCCAGAGATTAGGAAGTTGGAACCGTCCAGTAGCTTATTTGTCAAAACAATTGGACTCAGTAGCAAAAGGATGGCCTCCATGCCTAAGGGCAGTAGCGGCCACTGCAAGCCTTGTCAAAGAAGCTGATAAATTTACCTTCGGCCAGACGATGTATGTGAATGTACCTCATGCTGTTCTGACACTCATGGAATATAAGGGTAGTTATTGGCTAACGAACCCAAGGATGGCTAGATACCAAGGCCTATTGTGTGAAAATCCCAGGATTCATCTACGAGTAGTGAATATGCTCAATCCAGCAACTTTGCTGCCCCTACCAGAGGTAGATGATGAAGAATCACATGATTGTCTCCAAATAATGGATGAAGTTTATTCCAGTAGACCCGATCTGAAAGATGAACCATTGAAAAATCCAGATGTTGTATATTATACTGATGGTAGCAGTTACCTGCATGAAGGTACCAGACGAGCAGGATATGCTGTGGTCACCAATGAGGAAGTTGTGGAAGCTGAAGCTTTGCCTGCTGGCACTTCAGCACAAAAAGCTGAACTTATAGGTTTAACTAGAGCTCTGCAATTGGCAGCCGGATGTAAGGCAAACATCTATACTGATTCTAAATATGCCTTCTTAACCCTGCATGCACATGGTGCTCTATGGAAAGAAAGAGGTCTAATAGGAGCCCACGGGAAGGCCTTGAAATATGGACCTGAAGTAGAAATCCTGTTGGAAGCAGTATGGGCTCCAGAACAGATAGCTGTAATGCACTGCAAAGGTCATGGACGAGGAAGGGATCCAATAACCAGAGGAAATCATGCTGCTGACAAAGCAGCTCGAGAGGCAGCCCAAAAGCCTGTGGGAGGATTTATAGCAGCCCTCATACCAGAGGTAGTTCCAGAAGAAGTTAAACCTCACTATACCCCAGAAGAGAGGAAGTGGGCTGAACAGGAAGGAGCGGTTGTGAAGGACGGTTGGATGATCCTGCCGGACAATAGGATTTATGTACCTCATCACCTAGCAGGCACAATTGTAAGAAATTATCATGAATCTACTCACCTTGGCGGTACTGCAACCAGAGAGAGTCTCAGTCGGAAGTTGTATATTATTAACCTATCACAATTAGCAACTTGCATTTCACAGAAATGTGTTCTTTGTGCTAAAAACAATCCCAGGCAGGGACCGGTACAACCTCCTGGAATCCAACATGTGGGATATGTCCCCATGGAAAGCCTAATTGTGGACTTCACAGAGCTGGTCCCTTCTAAGGGATTCAAGTATCTCCTTGTGTTTGTAGATACTCTTACCGGATGGGTTGAAGCTTTTCCCACCCGAACTGAAAAGGCACAAGAGGTAACTAAGAGACTCCTCACTGAATTGATCCCGAGGTTTGGGTTACCTAGATGCATTGGAAGTGATAATGGGCCAGCGTTCATTGATCAAGTAGTACAAGAAGTATGTCGAGTCCTACAAGTGAAATGGAGACTGCATGCAGCATATAGGCCTCAAAGTTCAGGGAAAACTGAAAGAATGAATCGGACTCTGAAAACCCAATTGGCAAAATTAACCCAGGAAACAGGATTGGGATGGGTGGATGTGTTACCCATAACACTGTTTCGTGTTCGGTGTGCACCCACAAAAAGACTTAAGTTGTCACCTTTTGAGCTCCTGTATGGGAGGCCGCCCTCCTTTGTTCAGGATATTCCAGCTGACCTCAAACAAATAGGAGACCATGTGACACAGGAACAAGTGCAATCTCTCTCCCGTGTTTTTGTTTCTCTTAACAGGTGGGCCCTCGAGCGCACGCCGTGCAGCATTGCCGAGCCGATTCATCAGTTCCGGGCTGGCGATAGCGTATGGGTGGAAGAGTGGAAACGAGATCCACTTGCACCTAAGTGGCGTGGACCTTACACCGTCTTGCTCTCTACTCCAACAGCGGTGAAGGTAGCTGAGGTGACCCCCCTGGATTCATCACTCCCGTTTGAAGAAGTCCGAAGGCAGTTGGACGTGCAAAGGTGACCCCTCTAATCCTCTTAAACTGACTCTCTCCAAAAACCCCTGTATCTAGCCCTACCGGGAACGGGCTAGGTCACGGGCAACATTAGACGACCGGCCTGCTGCAGCCACAACCTGGAAGCTGGCTGACCTGCGCACGCCTGAAGCTTGAGGAGCATCTAAACCAGCGATTGTGAACGGGAATATTCTCTAATACAATTAATTGACTGCCCCCCTCCCCTTGTGGAACAACTATCAAGGATATTACTCGTTGGGGATCCTTGGGATATATGTTTTGGTCTTGGTGGTTCCCCATTTCTGTCAGTGGGGGAATTATATTGGGGCTAATATTTTTATGCTATCACAATAAGGTAATCTTTTGTGGAAGGAATGCATATACTACACATCAACATGATTTTATTATTAATCCTGATCCCTTGGGAAGGGGAAGGGTCCTTGAATCTGACCAAATTTACTAAATATGGATTCCGCCATGACCACAATATGTGGGTAGGCTTAGCTGAGATGGTAGCCAATGTTGCAAATAGGACCAATTGCCTTGTTTGCTCTCTTGGGCCAGATGATTCAGAGGGAGGTGTGCCCTTATTACCGATACCATTAAATGCCATTGGTATGGTAAGCGAAATGCCACACCAAACAGAAGTACAGAATTTCCCCGGATGGAACTCAACTAAACCAATACGAGTTATACCTGTACAAGGGGAATTCTGTGTACATAAATCATCAGGTGCAGCTGATTCTACCATGATAGGCTCTTCTCATTGTCGCTATACTTGGGATAATATTAAGAATACCTGGGCACACGGTACTACCTATCGAACTCGGAATACCTTGCCCTGTGCACCTCCTTTTATTCATGCATGGAAAGTGGTATGGAACATAACTGTGACAGAAAAAGGCAATCTAACATACTGCACTGTGAACTCTCTACCCCTTTTGATATTTCGCCTTATGCACTCCACATACCAAAAACCTCAGACCCGATGGTTGTGGTGGATATGTGGAGAATGGGCATACAAGCAACTCCCTTCCAAATGGAGTGGGACTTGTTTCCTGGGATGGGTATTACCACCAATGTGGATTATGCCCACTAATTCGGCCAAGCGTACACGAAGAAACGCTGATATTTCTCGTATAGCAGGAGGAAGTACCCAAAGTTGGAGCGATACTGATGATTGGCCACCAGAGCGCATTATAGCCTATTATGATCCTGCCTCCTGGAATCCTGGTGAGCTCATACAAGGGGCACGGGATCCTATTTATAATCTAAACAGAATAATTCGATTGCAAGCAGTAGTGGAACTTGTAACCAATGCAATGGCCCAGAGTTTGAGACTTATTGCACAACAGCTGGATGAAAGTAGAGCCGCCATTTTGCAGCTGAAAATGGGAATGGATTATGTACTTGCCAGGCAGGGAGGCCTATGTGGAGTCTTGAACTTGACAGGGAATGCCTGTTGCTTTAACATTTCTGATAATGGTGAGGCAATCCGTGTGTTGGCCACAAAGATGGAGAGTATAGCACATGTCCCAGTACAAACATGGGAAGGATGGGATATGGGATGGCTCACCAACTGGTTACCTAATGTTGCGGGACTCAAAGGGATACTATTGTCTTGCTTGTTTTTCTTGACGGTAGTAATAATGGTTTTATGTATGGTGCCATGTATCATTTCATGTTTTAGAAGTACAATTAGCAAGATGATTTCGAATGAAACTCTACCTCATATCATGGCCCTATATAGAGCTTTACCTCAGGAATATGATGAAGGTCAAGCTATCAAGGACACTTGGGATGAAGGTCCTTGAGCTTGAAAGGGGGGAATGAGGCATCCAATCATAGCCTGCATTTTTATCAAGGCTTATAGTTTGATTGGGGTCTGTATTTTAAAATGAGCTTAAAGATTTCCAAATGTTTTAGAAGTACTTTGGCAAGATGTTTATCCTCCTGGACAAGGGGGCCCCCTGATTTATAGCAGAAAACAATTCTCAAAGTCATAAAAAGGGAATTACAGGCTGAAGACCAAGGCTACACTGACCCTACATAATTAATAGTTGGTAAACAGTAAAATAAAACCATGTGCCTTAAACTTGAGCCATATCTTTCTAAGGTTAAAGGCCAAGAGTAAATGGAAAAGAAAACAACTGGCTGAGAAGGGAAGTGTAAATAGAAGAAAAGGCTTTTATTTTGAGGCTGTAAACTGGTCCATCCTTTCCTTTGAGAAGGTTTATTCTTCTAAAAAGCTATCTATGATAAAGTATGAAATATACTGGCTTAAATATAATTATGCAAAGGATCTAGAAAGAAAGAAATGTTAAATTCTTATTTCATAGAGTCATATTGCTGTAGGAGACCAGGGGGGCAGATGAGCCCAGCCCCCTGCCAGACAGGAGACGCCATCGAGCACTCCTGATATATGGTTGTCAGGCCTTGGTTTAAAGACCTCCAAAAAGGAGATATTTCATTGGTGATGCATGAGAATGTGAACCCAAGATCCCTGACATCTGTCTAAGATAAAAATTTAAAACTATTAACCATCTGTTTTGGAGGGCAATAGGGCAAGGAGGGCAAGAGGTGAGCTGGTAATTAAGGTTCCTTGTTGAGACAAATGTAAGATATATGACTACTTATTTGTCATTTATAGATAGAAGAATATATAGCTTTTTGTATCCCATAAAAGGCAATAGGAAATGGGTGTATCTTTTAGGATTGGTTATAGCAATCAGCCAATAGGAAATTCAACCAGGCTGATTGGACAGAGGCAGCCAAAGGAGGAGCAAGGGGCCTGGGCTGAGGGAATATAAGTGCTGGCCATAATGGCAGGAGCCCAGGCCAGAGCTTGGTAACCATATACCACTGTGCCTCTCATTTATTTGTCTGACAAATAAATTATTATTTTAATTTCTCTATTGCTGCGTTGAATATTTCATTCCAGCTAAGCGTTAACCACAAGCAGGGTGCTACAAAGCCACAATGGCTCATCTCTAAAACGGCAGTCGCCACTATCAGGGCAAAACAAACTTAAAGAAAATAAACTTGTTCAGAAACAGCATAGTTCAAGAGCATATACAGAGTGCTCATAGTCCTTGGAGGCACAGGGAGCCTCTGGGCCCTCTGTCTGCCTCAGATATACATTAGCAGCAACTGGGCCTGCAAGCAGATACATTCCTATAGCGAGAATGAGTCACGTGTCAGAGACTTAACAATTAACTGCTACCTGTAGCAGACTAGGCTTGGAAGTTATGTGCAGGCCGAATAGGCCTCCCTGCTTCTGCTCTTGAGAATCTATTTTTTTTTTTAATAGAATTTTTATTGGTTTTACAAAATTTTTAAATAACAAACAAACACTTAAAGAGACAAACATACACGTATAGTTTCATAACATATTTTCATAAACCTCTTATCTTGGACTTCCCCATACCCCCCCTTTCTGCATCCCAATGTCCATAATTTTTAGCAACTCCCAATTATTACTTCCAACCTCTGTCATCTTAGTCCTCTCTATATTCTGACCTTATATCACTGTATCCCTTTGTTTCTAAAAACCACAACACTTTAACATTCATTAAGTTTATAATAGTCCTTAAGATAGCTTTTAAATTTTCTCCATTCTTCTTCCACCGTCTCCTTTCGTTGTTCACGGATTCTGCCTGTCATTTCAGCCAGTCCCATGTAGTCCATCACTTTCATCTGCCATTCTTCCAGAGTGGGTAGATCTTGTGTCTTCCAATACTTCGCGATGAGTATTCTTGCTGCTGTTGTAGCGTACATAAAAAAAGTTCTATCCCTTTTTAACACCAATTGGCCGACAATGCCAAAGAGAAAGGCCTCTGGCTTTTTAGGAAAAGTACATTTAAGTACCTTTTTCATTTCATTATAGATCATTTCCCAGAAAGCCTTAATCTTCGGGCACGTCCACCAGAGGTGGTAGAAGGTGCCTTCAGTCTCTCTACATTTCCAACATTTATTATCGGGCAAATGATAAATTTTTGCCAGCTTGACTGGAGTCATGTACCACCTGTAAACCATTTTCATAATATTTTCCTTTAAGGCATTACATGCCGTGAATTTAATACCAGTGTTCCATAACGATTCCCAGTCAGCTGACATGATATTGTGCCCAACATCCTGTGCCCACTTAATCATAGCCGATTTGACTGTTTCGTCCTGTGTACTCCATTTCAGCAACAAGTTATACATTCTAGATAAATTCTTAGTATTGGGTTCTAGTAACTCAGTTTCTAGTTTTGATTTTTCCACCTGGAAGCCAATTTTCCTATCCTGTTTAAAAAACTCCATTATTTGGCGATATTGAAACCAATTTTGTACTTTATGTTTCAATTTCTCATGGCTTTGTAGTTTAAGCTTATCTCCATCCTGTGCTCTTGAGAATCTAAGTCTCATAGCAATATTAAAGGAACTCAAATTAATGCTCCCACCCAAGGCTAGCTTAAAATTTGGCCAACAGCACTGCACACACTCAAAATAAAGTCAACCTTTGGGGATACTATAAACGAAAGTGATACCAGCTAAGCTGGGAACAGCCCTGACTAGCCCCACAATTTCAACAAGAGAAATGGGGGAAACCTTTTTGCGAAAGAAAGCCCCTAACGGGGGCTCTCTCCCTATTGGGAAAGGCAAGCCACAGATACAGGGAGAATCTTCCCACAGGGCAGGGTAAGGGGTGGGGTAGGAAATCGAACAGGAAAAGGGGGGAATTAAATAATTTAAGGGACTAGAGAGGATTAAAAATAAAGGGGAAATAAAGAAATAAAGAAATGTAACCAGACAATGAGAAGATTGTCCAAGTGCTCCATGTGATCCGGTGCAAAACGGCCAAGAGGACGTCCAACGTCTGGCCCCTGTATTTAAAGACTCTGACCCTTCCTCCAAATTGGCAACAATCAAAACTCCCCAGCAACCCAGTTTTTTTTTTATAAAATATTTATTAAAGATTTTAAAGAATTCAAACAGTATAACATATTTAAATCAAAAGAAAGGAAAAAAGCACATAGAAAACATACAAAAATACAGATAAAAAATGCATAGAAAAACATAAAAGAGAAAATACTTCATTTTCTTAGATATCATTTTCATAACCCTCTTTCGTGACTCCCTCACGTCTCCCTTTTCTGTTTCCCTGGTTACAAAATCTTATTCCGCAATACTTCACCTTCTTTTAAAAATTATTTTAAAGTTATATACTTCAACAATTATGTCTCCAGTTTTACCTCTTGTTATCAAAAATTTAAATATTTATACTTGACATAATATTATTCAAATTTCATCTTTGTTCTTATAGTTCAATTATTTTCATAGTCCCTTCCACTAGTTTACTAATGCCATATTATTTTTATATCTTGCATCCTTTTAAGTTTCATAAAGTTTACAATGCTTTTGTAAATAGTCCTTAAACTTTTTCCAGTCCTCTTCCACTGTCTCTTCTCCCAGGTCTCGGATTCTGCCAGTCATTTCTGCCAATTCCATGTAGTCTATCAGTTGCATCTGCCATTCTTCCAGAGTGGGCAAATCTTGAGTCTTCCAATGCTTTGCGATGAGTATTCTTGCTGCTGTCGTCGCATACATAAAGAAAGTTCGAACCTTCTTTGACACCCTTTGGCCGACAATGCCCAAAAGGAAGGCCTCTGGTTTCTTAGGGAAGGTATATTTAAATACCCTTTTTAGCTCATTATAGATCATTTCCCAGAAAGCCTTAACCCTTGGGCAAGTCCACCAGAGGTGAAAGAATGTCCCTTCAGTCTCCTTACATTTCCAACATTTATTGTCTGGCAAGTGGTATATTTTTGCAAGCTTGACTGGGGTCATGTACCACCTATATATCATTTTCATAATATTTTCTTTCAAGGCATTACATGCCGTGAACCTCACACCAGTGGTCCATAACCTTTCCCAGACGGCAAACATGATATTGTAACCAATGTCTTGTGCCCATTTTATCATAGCTGATTTAACCGTTTCATCCTGAGTATTCCATTTTAACAGCAAGTGTCAGAGCTGCCCGAGGTCCCAGCTCACAAAGGACCAACGCCGGTTCATTGTTATATACAAAAGTCTTTATTGAAGTTCAGTTTTACTTTCACAGCCGCAGCGCGCAGCTCTACGTCTGAAACTCTAGACCGCTGAAGCTCCGTCTGAATCTCCTCCCCCCAGACACCAGTTTAAGACTCTGGCCTTGCTCCACCTCTTCCTTTGCTCTTTCCACCTCTGGTTCCGCCCGTCCGCTGGGGTCTTGCCCTTCCTAGACTCTTCTGACGCTGAGTCCCCTGAATCTTCCCCCTGCCTCCGGCGGGCTTTAGGACCTGGTTCCCAATCCGGGTTTTCTGCTGTCCCACACGCCTGTACATTTGAACTTGGCGCACGCGCCCAGCCGGCAACCTTCCTCCTGACCGTTACACTGCTCCTGTCACTGCTTCCCCCTTCGGGGGGGGGGGCTAGCTGGACCTGACCTCCCCTCCGTTCCCCCACTCTCCGATAGAGGCGTGGTCAGCCCTGACTCCTCTTCTCTCCCTAGAATCATAGAATCATAGAATCATAGAGTTGGAAGAGACCACAAGGGCCATCGAGTCCAACCCCCTGCCAAGCAGGAAACACCATCAGAGCACTCCTGACATATGGTTGTCAAGCCTCTGCTTAAAGACCTCCAAAGTAGGAGACTCCACTACACTCCTTGGCAGCAAATTCCACTGTCGAACAGCTCTTACTGTCAGGAAGTTCTTCCTAATGTTTAGGTGGAATCTTCTTTCTTGTAGTTTGGATCCATTGCTCCGTGTCCGCTTCTCCGGAGCAGCAGAAAACAACCTTTCTCCCTCCTCTATGTGACATCCTTTTCTATATTTGAACATGGCTATCATATCACCCCTTAACCTCCTCTTCTCCAGGCTAAACATGCCCAGCTCCCTTAGCCGTTCCTCATAAGGCATCGTTTCCAGGCCTTTGACCATTTTGGTTGCCCTCCTCTGGACACGTTCCAGTTTGTCAGTGTCCTTCTTGAATTGTGGTGCCCAGAACTGGACACAGTACTCCAGGTGTGGTCTGACCAGAGCAGAATACAGTGGCACTATTACTTCCCTTGATCTAGATGCTATACTCCTATTGATGCAGCCCAGAATTGCATTGGCTTTTTTAGCTGCCGCGTCACACTGTTGGCTCATGTCAAGTTTGTGGTCAACCAAGACTCCTAGATCCTTTTCACATGTACTGCTCTCAAGCCAGGTGTCACCCATCTTGTATTTGTGCCTCTCATTTTTTTTGCCCAAGTGCAATACTTTACATTTCTCCCTGTTAAAATTCATCTTGTTTATTTTTGCCCAGTTCTCTAATCTGTCAAGGTCGTTTTGAAGTGTGATCCTGTCCTCTGGGGTGTTAGCCACCCCTCCCAGTTTGGTGTCATCTGCAAATTTGATCAGGATGCCCTTGAGTCCATCATCCAAGTCGTTGATAAAGATGTTGAATAAGACCGGGCCCAAGACAGAACCCTGTGGCACCCCACTAGTCACTCTTCTCCAGGATGAAGAGGAACCATTGATGAGCACCCTTTGGGTTCGGTCAGTCAGCCAGTTACAAATCCACTGAGTGGTAGCATAGTCAAGACCGCATTTTACCAGCTTCTTTACAAGAATATCATGGGGCACCTTGTCAAATGCCTTGCTGAAATCA